>NC_057802.1:289881900-290135820 GCF_018294505.1 Triticum aestivum | reverse complement strand
GGGGGTTCGGGGAATATTATTGGCTAGTTGGCCGAAGGGCGGTTGAATCGGATTTGGGGGAAATTTTTGGGTGTGGGGGGGGAGGATTTTCGTGCGGTGGGCGGGGGGAGTTTGGCGCATGGTCGGTTTCTCCAAGTGCAGTCCCACGTGTCAGTGAAGAGGCAAGCCGAAGCACGTTCCGTTTGCGTGAGCCGTGTGCAGGACCGAACGTGTGTGGGGTGCAATGCGACCGCGACAGGAGTGTTGTGAGTGTATCGCCTTTTTTCCTTTTAAACTAGGTGCTTCGCCCCCTCAAAAAAAATTGTTGCTTCGCGCGATCCATCGATACTACTACTAGTAATCCGGTAATCCCGACTAAAACGGCGCGGCCGGGTCTTTTCCCGCGCGATATGCTGGGAGGTTGGCTTAGTTGGGATTTTTAGGACAAGTAATGCTACACCTACGTAATCTCAGTTACGTAACGTAATGTGAAACGTGTGAGCTGTTGATTGTAGATTGGGGGAGGGAGGGGCCCACCACCATGAAAATCAGGGGAGGAGAGAGAGGCAATTTACGTTAACCCTTTCGTAGGTTCCCGTAGATGTAGAAAGATGTGAAATGCGTGAATGTGTAGTGGACGTACTATTAGAGTGCCTAAGATAATTTGTGTATGTATAGACCCTATGTGTTTATTTTACTTCGCATGTTAGATTTGTCTCGGTTCAATAAAAAGCAGAGTTGGTGATGATGGTGTGCCTGTCATCCTGTAATATAGGCCGTCCGATCTATATCTAACGGTTAGGAAGGAAACTATGAAAATTTACCCGCACTCCTCTCCACATTTGCAGATAAGGCTTTCCCTCGTTCATCCTTTTCTCCCACAAGATCTTGATCTTCCGTGCAACGCACGGGCATCTTGCTAGTACTCCTACAATATGTATATTATTGTGAAAGTTCATATACACCGGCCGAGATTAATGCAAACACGGCAGATTTTCATTACATTTCAAACTTTTATAGGACAGAAAAATAAAAGAAACCCGACCCTAAACCTATTCTACGGCGGTGACCGACGTCCTCCATCTGCGATCTCTATGTACGGGGTGGGGTTCAAGACCCGTGAAGTGAAGGTGCGGTCTCCGGCGAGGAAGAGTAGAACACGGGATACGGACCGGCCAGTTGGCACACCATGCCCTGCCGCCTCCCATGCCTTACTCATCCTCGGAGGAGTCCCCGACCTCGGCGGTGCCGGACGTTGGACGGCGGCAAGTAGGACGCGTGGCTGACGGTGCTCCCATCGTCGGCCGCCAGCGTGGCCACCGCTTGTGCGGTCGCGTCCGCGTCCGGCTACGCCGCTATTGCGTCGCAAGAGGCGACTTGAGCGAGGGCGCCGACCTCGAGCTTCATCCCCGAAGACAAGCTCTCCCGCAGAGTGTTCGCAATTGCGGTCATGGCGGATGTGGTGCCAAGTAGGAGGACGATGTGCTATGGTGTGGAGGTTAGCTGGGCATTGCCGCTTTAAGTAGCGCATTCCGGTGAGGCCAAGCGTCCGGGTGCGTCATTAAGTCGCCGGAGTTGGTTCCTCGGGCAGCGAGCCTCTTAACGATGACATACGAACGGACGGCATGAATGCGGGCAGCTGGCACTGGCTGGGAATGCACCGCGCGACGGCGCGAGGGACGAGGGTTTTGGTGTGCCAGGGTAGTCAGCTGTGGTCGTGGCAACGTTGGAGATGCCCTTTGCTCACATGCGATCCCCGCATGTCATTGAAAAAGCAAGACGACCCGGCATGGTCTCAGGTCCAGAGGATGCAGTTGGCCGCGCTACACCACTCCGCGGACGCGTCGCGGCGCCCCGTGCATCCTCGACGAGCCGGGTGTTGCGGTGTGTTTGGATTGTGGCCAAAGTGTACCTTACCAAAATTTTGGTCATGACCCAAAGATTGGTCTTTGTTTGGATGGTTTCCATTTTTTTGGCATGCCAATGAACTCTAGCCAACTCTAGTTCATTTTTCTTGCCAATGTCGGCCAAATCATGGGCAACCAATACCTCAACCAAAATTTTGGTCATGACCCAAAGATTGGTCTTTGTTTGGATGGTTGCCATTTCTTTGGCATGCCAATGAACTCTAGCCAACTCTAGTTCATTTTTCTTGCCAATGTCGGCCAAATCATGGGCAACCAATACCTCAACCAAAATTTTGGCTACCCAATGCTTTGATGGGGCAACCTTGGGCACAAACCAAACATACCGTTGGTCGTGCCACAGCACTAACGCCACCCTCGGCACACTGAAACCGACCGTGTCTAGCGACGATATGAGCGTGTCGCTCACCGCGGTCGCCGTGTCCAGAGGCGGTGCTGGAGTTGTGCCCCGTTGTTGGCCCCAACGGCCCACATGAACGGTTGTCGGTGGCGAGGAGGTCGTGGGCCAGCTCCTCCATTGGACTAGTCTGCGCTACGTCGTCCCGACGGGTGTGCCCCACATGTCGGTTTCCATGTTTTCCCGGCCATATTCAAGCGTCAGTGCTCCGCGTTGCGCATTAGGCCTTTCACTATGTAGGCCAAGCGAGACAACTTATTGTTTATTTGAGTCGTTCAAGTATAATCATGTGGCGTTTGCTTATTTCTCATTCCTCTCCAACCCTCTTCTCCATCGATCATGTCGCCCTCCAGTCGAGTCCATCCTCCCGCATGCCTCATTTGAACATTCCGCCGAGTATCATTCACATGTACCCACCCTAGTCCTCTTTCAATAGATCTCCGGACCCCGAGATGAAATCGAGAGGGAACGAGTGGGCGCACGTGATACCTAAGGCGGATTCAAAATTTTGAACCGGTGATCATAGCATCCGCAAATCATATATAAAGGGTATTCAATGTTTGTTTCGTTTCTGAACGTACAATATACTCCCCCTATCCTTTCTAGTTTACATATAAGTTTTATGTGTAGTCAAAGTATCTCTACTTTGATCAAAAAGGTATCAACATTCAACAACGCCCAATCAATATTGTTAGATTCGTACGTACTCCTAGATTTGTACTCGAGATGGTTTCCAATTTGACTATTGACAAGATTAATAGTACATGAGATGTATAATGTGAAAATTATATCATTGGAAACTCCTTTCACATACGAATTTGACCGTATGCTTTGTGTAAGTTGCATGTCATATATTATTACTCTAACATTTGGTCAAAGTTGGCCTCGAAAAACGCATTAGACCCTGTATGCTTTGTGTAAGTTGCATGTCATATATTATTACTCTAACATTTGCGTAAGTTGCATGTCATATATTATTACTCTAACATTTGGTCAAAGTAGTATAGTGGAAGTGGATCCTCTGACGTAGGTATCCCTGCCTTACCCTCCCTTTTGGTCACTTACTGGCGGACCCCATGCTTGCTAGGCCCCGCATGTCAGTTACTCAATGGGTTCGGCCACGTCAGGGGATCCTCATCCGTAGTATACTCCCTCTGTTTTTATTTACTCCGCATAAAACGGAGGGAGTGGTGGTATAATAAATGACGCGGGCAGGGGAGGGGGAGGGACGTCGGTTTGCTCTCAACTGCGGTCCCACAAGCGAGCGAAAATGCAAGACGAAGCGCGTTCCATTTAGTGAGCGACGTGGAGGGTCCAGCGTGCCGGGCTGCAATGCGAACGCGACAAGAGCGATGTACAGTCAAAACCGATTGACCGGTCATCACCGGAACCACTATTCACACCAGAACCTTCGCTGCTCGGCCTACGCCAGCCACTGCCCTAAAACCACACCAAATCTCCAGCCCATTCCCCCACCTTTCGATCCCCTAGCCCGCATCAAGCGTCCCCTAGTTTCCCGGAAAGCCATGGTGCGCCGCAAGATCACTTACTACAAGATGCTGACGCCGGAGCGCCGCGCAGAAATCGCGGCGGTGGTCGGCGCCACAGACCTCCGTTCCCAAGCTCGCTTTGCGGCGGGCCAATCCCCGAGTTCTCTGGAGCCAAGCTACGAGGAGGAGGAGGAAGCCGATCCAATGTTCATGGAGGAGGTCGCGGCGCAGAAGGCCCCCGATGAGCATGAGACGATGGACGTCGACTTCGTGCCGGCGTCCGAGCCCCCATGGTGCAGGCGGACCAGCGGTTCAACATGGCGATACTAAAGGAGGACCGGGAGGCAGAGGCTCAACTCAACACGGAGCGCGCGCATGCCGCTGCCATGGAGGCTCTCCTGCAGGCGGAACCGGATGTCGTGGATGTGAACCGGGCGGCGGAGGCTCAACTTGAGGCGGAGCGCGTGGATGCCGCTGCCATCGAGGCCCTCCTGCAGGCGGAACCGGACGTCCAGGACTTGAACCGGGCGGCAGAGGCTCGACTCGACGCAGAGCGCGCGGATGCCGCTCTCCTCGACGCACTCCTGCAGGCGGAACCGGACGTCCTGGACTTGAACCGGGCAGCGGAGGCTCGACTCGACGCGGAGCGCGCGGATGCCGCTGCCATCGAGGCCCTCCTGTAGGCGAAACCGGACGTCCTCGACTTGAACCGGGCTGTGCTCTCGTCCGTGCAGAGCGCCCGCACGCTCCGCTTGAACGAGTAGCTAGAGGCCGAGGACAACCACGTTGCGGAGACACACGTCGGCAGCGACGGCTGGTTCGCGCCGGCAGCCAAAGACGACGAGGCCGTCTCTTTTCGCGAGCAGTGATAGTTTTTGTTTATGTTGTTGTTTTTATGGATCTTTTGCTATGTAAAAACATATATCTGTTATGCAAGTCGCCTGACTTGGGTCAGTCTACCATTTCAGGCGGTTGGATGAATATCCTACGTCTCCTAACCCTTCTTTCCTTCTTCCTCACCTCTTCTTCTTCCCCAACAGATCACCGCACGGGCCGTACGGATACTCCCCAACATGCGGTTGGATAAACATACTCTATGAACGAAAATTATGTGTCAGCGATAGGATGGCTGAGTTTGGTTTGTTCACATGCGACAGGACGTGTCAGTGAGGGTGCGTTCCCTTGGTTGGGTTTGCGGCGTGCAGGAGCGACTGTGTGAGGGTGCAGTGCGACCGCGGCGTGCAGGAGCGACCGTGTGAGGGTGCGGTGCGACCGCGACAGCCGTGTGCAAGTGTACCTCCTTCTCATTTTGAAAACTTTAGGAAAGCTTGGCAAAAATGTGTGGCGAAGTTTGGCAATGCAAGGCCTAGACCCAAACAGGATAAGTATGTACGTACTAGGAGTACTAGTGTTAAAAAAGAAAGGCGGGGTTTTCCTTCGCGGGATTTAATCGATACAAATCCTCGTTTCATGTGTCAATTTATGCATATTTTTTTCTCCAAAGACCAAAGAGCTAACCATCTCACTCCTCATCGCTTGATTAATGCAGCGCCATGCAAACCAACCTCCTCACTACCGCATGCATGCAGGGGATATTAATGTCCTTGGTTGCTAACCCCATCAATTTTTCCTTGATTAGTGTTAGTGGCCCTTTGCAAATTGTAATTTTGATATACTGGCCTTGTGTACAAAAAAATGGAGGTAGTAACTATATTTGAATTCCTTCCCCATTGCGGTGACGTCGACGATATCTTTTTTTTGGTGGTTTGGCGAAGTGCGTTCGACGGAGAACACCATTGAGGGAGACCACGGTAAGTCGTTCGCAAGTGCCGCCTGCAAGCCGAGACAACCGCCTTATTTGCATCCAGGAAGTCCTTTACTAGTACTACTAGGAGTACTAGTGCGGTGAGATGGTTTCTCGAAGAAGACGATGGAGAAGCGGAGTCAGCGAAGAGTGAAATGATGGTTGCTTCGTCCGTGCTTTTGTGATTTGATGCCTCACTGCTTTGTGATTTGTGATAGAAGGGACAGGGGAGTAGACTCTGTGCTCTATACTGTACTACATGCGTCCAAGCATGGGAGAAAGAGGAGAGACGTTGCATTTTTCTATTCCTTCAATCAATTAATCAGGGAGCTTCGGTTCCATCTTTTTGGCTTTGGCAACACCGTCCACAATGGTTCCCACGATGCCAAAAGCTATTTTCACATTTGGCTACACATTGTGGATGCCCTTAACCGTACCACTTGGTTTTTCTCCTGTGTGCTATCTATACAAATCTCAATTATATTGATCTAAAAAATTATAGAATCAAGATTAGTAAAAAGGAGGTGATTTTGCCGCACGGATAGCGGGGGAGGTTTCTTATTTGAGCAATGCTACATCCACGTAATGGTTTATGTAAAGTTACGAACTGATGTGATGTGGGACTATTTGATTGGATTAAAGGAGAGGATTAGGCCCACCCCACCTGAAAATCAAGGGGGGCATATATAGATTAGATGGAAAGTATACGTAGCAGCTACGTAGCCCTTTGTAAGTCTAGGATTAGGCTTCTTATTTTCGGAGGACGTTGTCCTGGCAGTTTGCTAACATGCGGTCCCACGTGTCAGTGCTTTACCAAGCCGATCCGCGTCCCACATGAGGCAGAACAACGGCAGAAGCAACACGTGGTTAAGTTGAAGAAGATGAGGGAGAAGCGGATTCAGCAACGAGTGAAATGATGGTTGCTTCGTCCCTCCAACTTAACTGCGGGAAAGGTGCAGCTTTGTGATTTGACGCCTCATTGCTCATTACTACGCCGGCGCCATGACTGGGGTGCTTCACCCCGGCTGCTCTGCACTATATTCCGGTATGGCACGTGGACCCGGTAGCTTGATGTCCCACATGTCGGCGAAAGGGACTAGAAGATTTATGAAAGCGAGCGCTCCACTCTTACGACGGAGGAGTAGACGACACGACGGCCCAGTGAACTGTCACTTGTAGTACTGTATAGTACTATAGTTTTACTGTTTCGCATGATCCATCGATACAAACCCGATTAAACAGGAAAGGGCGGGATTTTTCCCGTGCGGTAGATGATATTGGCCATACATTTCAAAGGCAATTTTAATGTATGCAAACTGAATAATTATAAGTAACAATATGATATCTAGTAAAACTAAAAACACATATGATTTATTGTGTTAGAGTGTAGTAGTAGTGTTGTATTGCATAGTTGTTAGATGTAACATGCGAGAACGTGTAGAGATGTAGTTTTGGAGGGCCTACAGAGAGAAAAGCGTAATACGGTCACCGAACTTCAGAATAAGCTGATTACGGTCACTATATACGTTTTGCGGTGATTATACGGTCACTTGCTCACAGTTCAGCATCGGATTGCACTCTGTTGACCGGCCAAATAGTCTGCGTGGCGCCATGTTGACTAGTTAAATTGACCACGTTCCTTGTGGGTCCCACCTGTCAGTTCGCATAGGCAAAAGGTCAGATAAACACAAATTTACGCAGGCGCGACAAGGCTCCAACCCGTGCGCGGGAATCACCTGGTTGTGTATGTGTCTGTCAGGGCCTGATGTGTGCGCATGCACGTGTAGGTTGAGCACTTGAGCGTGAGAGTGTTTGTTGGTCGTGTGGTGTACTGGTGTGTGCATGCATGCATGCGTGTGTGCGTGTGTGTTGCGTGCGTGCGTGCGTGGCTACGTGTGTACGTTTGAGTGTTGCGTGCGTGCGTGGGTGCACGTGTTTGTGTGAGTGTTGCGTGGATGCAGTTCGTGTGCATGCGTGCGTGTGTGTATAATCACCACACCAGCTCCTGTGTGTTAAAACAGACGGCTCAGCATACCAATACAAGGCCACCTTGTCCGCTGTGCCCGCGGTCATGACTTCGAACCACCGTCCAAATATTTTTTTTGTCGTTTGTTTTCATTCTTACTAGCAAGACGCCCGTGCGTTGCACGTAACATCAAGATGCATTTGTATGACTTGTTTATCTTATGAGAGAAAAGGATGAACGAGGGAAGGCCTTATTTGCAAATGTGGAGAGGTGTGTGGGTGCCTTTTTGCAAAATTGCCATAGTTTCTTTCCTATCCATCAGATATAAATTGGACGACCTATATTGCAGGATGGCAGGCACACCATCATCACCAACTCTGTTTTTTATAAGAGTGTATTTTATAAGAGTGTAGATGTAGAGTAGATACAAGTCGACAGGTGGGCATGATGGTAGTGAGATAATGTGATGCAACACTAGAGGTGCCACGTGGAGCGTTTAACTGGTCAACTAGTCATGTCATGAGCAAATACAGAGTTGTACGGTGAGCCCATGACTATATAATAACCACTAAACGTAAATGGTGACCGTAATGAGTGGATTCTGAAGTCCAATGTACGTATCGTGCTTTCACTTCAAATACAATGATCGTCATTGCATATATCGCGAGAGAAAGATGAAACATGCGTGAATTTTCTGGGGGCTTACTTTTAGAGGACCTGGAGATAGTTTTGTGTGCATACGTGAAAGGGGCGTACAGGGGGGTCTGCGATGGAGAGAGAGATGCTCTTCGTTTCTCTTTATTATGACTAACTTTGTATATAGTATAAAAATATACAAATTCATAGTGCGGAATAAATATCATTGTGGGCACCATGCAATGCAGATTAGCGTTCGTACTCCTCCATATAACTTTGTAATGTTGTATGTATGTAGAAACTCTACAATAATTTTTTGGCCACACTTTATTCAAAAGGAATGTTGTATGCGAAATAAACGTGAAGAGAGGGCTTTTTAGATCAATGGGGTACGTGATGTAACATGTGTGAATGTGTAGTTGATGCATTTGGCGGGGCCTAGAGAGGTATGTGTGTGTATTACGTATTCGAGAGAGGCATGGATAGAGGGGCCGACGGGGGGCGTGGGAGAGATAGCACGAGAAATGAGAGTGGTCTAGAGAGAGAGAGAGAGACGAATATGACGTCACGACAAGAGATTCCATTCCCTTGAGTGTGTATATGCAAGGGGGGAGGGAATAGAGGCACCAGGAGAAATTTTCTGTGTGTGTGGTGTTTGTGTTGGTATGTGTGGGTGTGAGAAGATAATGAGACGTGGGGGCAGAGGGTGTGTCACCGCGTGAGGTCCGGTGGGTCGAGGCGAGGCCCTTCGTTCGGTTCCGTCCTGCGCCACATTGGTCGGCCCGTGACGCATTTAGGAAGACCCATGGATGACTAGTTGTACAAGACAAAATAGCAGAATTGTGAAGGACTCTGTGTCCACTAACAAAGCTGGCTAGGATTTGTGACCCTAGGTTCTCGGACTAAGGTAACCCCTTTATCTCTGATATTACTATTCATCCAACCTAACTTTAAGGGGCATCCTACAGAATGCTCTGCTAGAATCATACTCGTCGATTAGGAAGAGAGGTGTGAGACAATGCGTGAGAGACAGGCGTAAAGATAATATGCGTACATGAGACATGTAGGCAGGTCCATGTATATAGAAAGGGTCCATGAGGATTGTGTGTGTGTATGTTTGCAAGAGGAAGAGTGCTTGTGATAAAGGTTAGCGAAAACAGTTGTAAATGGTTACGAGAGGGAGGGTTATATCTAGACCATGTGTGCGAGAAAGACACCTCGGGAGAGAGTGTGTGAGCATGTGTGAGAGACCACCGATGGAGAGTGAAACTACACATAAAAGACTGCTCTACACATTGATTAAAGATATAAATTGTATCCAAATATTAGGATGGGATCATGATATTTGCAATTCGCGTAAGGAGCGGTCATTGATCCATCAAACATCTAGATTCTATCGAATTTGAGCATGTCTATGTTATTATTCGACACAATTGATCCACATAGTTAGTATTTTGAACTCCAGACAATGCATCGCTTTAGCAATCGAATATAAACGTGAGTATAGTTCATGTTGTGTGTGTAAAGCACATTACACATACGAAAGTTACACAATGGACATTATAAATAGCTACCTATGAACTGGCATACATTTGAATTCAACTTAAGTTGGTTTAAAAAAATCGAATTCAACATGAAGTCCATTCAATTATTTGAATTTGATATCATGGCATTTGTAAACCATACCTAAATTATGGGGGCACCAATCTTTGCTCTGATTTTGTACATAATAGCATATGTAGTCGTGTACAAAATAGATTCAAATTTAGCTCCTCCATTCCAAAATAATCGTAGTTATAGGATTTTCAAGTGTCAAAATTTCAAAAAGAAGCGGATAATTTAATGAGGTTTTCAAACATACAAGGTCAAATATAACGTTGTCTATTTAGGTCAATCCTCATAGTTCAAGAGTACTCTAAACGTGAATGCTTGTGTTTCAAAATTTCGAACGAAGCGCCAAAAGAGCCTCTACTCGCCCGAAACCGCGTGAGACCAATGTTTGGTAGTACAAGGAAATTACTTTTCTAATAACTCCGACCCGTGAAACCTACCGGCCCGACGTCCAAAGGTCTAAACCGGGGTAGGTTTGTAGCTTCATCTAGACGCCACGCAACCGCATCCGAAAAACATTCATACACAATGGCCGCCTAAGCACACATGCGCGCGGCCGAAATCGCTCCCGCCCACTATTTGGGACACCTGGGATTACCATCCTACCCCCGACCCGCAGTAGGTCCGAAATTTAAGAGGGGGGCAAAGTTTGTACTTTCCCCAAATTTCAAACAAGCGCGTCCCATCTTCTGTTCAAAAAAGCCAAAAACAAGCGCGTCCCAGACCGAAACATGGTTCCCCCCACCCGTCCGATTCCCCATTCGTACTCCGTGGGCGCCAAAACTACCTCTCCACCAGCCGCGAAACCCCGGCGTCCTCCGTCCGCCACCCCATCCCACCCATCAACCGCCGCCCTCCTCCATCACGCCGGAGCCGATACCCCGACGTCGTCGTCCACCGCAACCTCAACCGCAACGCCCTCCACGGCTAGTAGTTGAAGCCGAGGCCGAGCCGTCCGTACCCGAGCCAGTTCAACCACGCCGTCCTGCGCCTCACCGCTGCCGCTCCAACTTCGCCACCCTCCACCGCACCGGAGTTGTTCCTGCTACGCCGTCCTTCGCCGCCTCGGATCTGCTTCCCCTCCGCCGACATACGGCCACGGCAACACAGTCAACAATTTGGCCATGGGTTCGTCCAAGCCTGCACCCTCCAGAACATCGGTTTCCCCGGTAAAAAGAAGAAGATCGGCGCGACATGTGGAGGTGACCACACCGGCAACCGAAAAAGGTACTCCTCTTCCCTTATTCGTGCAAATCTTACGTCTCTGCTTGCACGGTATTCATCCCACAGAAGACACTAGTTGACCGCTTCTTCTTGATACTAGATGTTCCTAGTAACTCGCGATGCACAAGGTTTCTCCTCATATACTATTTCACCTTAGCTAGAGGTCCGTCGCCCCCCTGAATTTCAATTTCTGGCCAGTTGATTCCCAATTAACGGAAGCATTCCCCGGCGTAACAGGCGCTAGTACGCCTATTACGCCGGGGAAGCAGCGCCTTGGTGTTTATCTTAGGGGCGTGTGCGGCCTAGAGCTACTGGCGCCCGATCTGGAGGTCGGCCGGGATTAAAGGGATGGCCTGGGGGCGCTGCCAAGCACGGCGGTGGTGTGAGGTCGATGGGAGGGCGGGGCGGCGGAGGCAGGGGTCTGGGCCGGTGGTCGCTGGCGGTTCGAGAAAGATCGTCAACAGTGACTGGCGGGAGGTAGACGAAGGCCATCTGCCCGTTCCTTATAGATCGGACGGTTCATTAAAAAAATCGACTGACCTATTTATTTTCAGTCGACTGTTATCTTAGATATGACCACATGTGGTGGTGTGCTGGAGGAGTACCTGCATTTCCTGTGCTCATATATTACAAAATCATACGGAGTAGAATCTAATTTTGTTTGCCATGCAATGTTGTAGAGCTATCATATGTCTCCTGTCATTTATTTTTCAGCCACCTGCTATCTGCTACTTTTACAGTGCACTAGTTCTGCACACACTTCACCCTTACTCTCACTATTGTGTTTTTATGCAAGGGTATTTCAGACTCTGCTGCCATGAGAGAAGCCAAAAAGAAAAGAGAGAAGTCGCTCCAGCTTCGTATGCGGGTAGGCAAGACACGTTACAGCGCTATAAAGGGTGCAGTGTCAGCAGATGGAGACGGTAAACGTAGCTCTGGAGTTGATGACCTCGCTCGCAATGAACCACCATCCCAGGTGCTTGCTTTAACTTCGCGGTGTCATATGTGGTTGCATGTTCCATATGGTGTCTAGCTTGTATTCGAAAGGCCGAAGTCGGTAAGATAAGGAAAGATATTTTTTTACATGAACCACCATCCCGTGAGCACCAGAAGACAAATAGCTAGTCAGGGCACTGGCCGAGCCAGTGACAAGCCCAGCAAAGATAGGCATCACCTGGAAGCCAACTAAAAAGCTGCGATGGTGGCGAAGCAGCCCGCCTCCCACCAGGCTCTCAGGTCCTAGATGATCATGCTCACCACTCCAGCCGGATGTCTAGCTTGTATTGCTTCCAATTTGGTTAAATTGCATCTGCTTAGCTTACACATTATACCTTTGAATATGACATGCCTTTCTGTTTTTGGTACATACTAGTACATCTGTGTATTAACCATGTTCTTACATCAAACTAATGTTCTTGTGTATCCCTCATCAATCACTTATGACGAGGCAGGCAGGCAAGGGGACTACTCCTCATTTAAAGAATGCAGCGTCAGCCTCCCGACATGATTCTCAAGAAACAGAAATGCTAGATGAAGATAGTGAACGTAGCTCTGTAGTTGATTACAGCATTTCCCCTACACTAGCATCGCAGGTGCTTGCTCTAACTTGGCAGCGTGATATGTGGTTGCATGTTGCATATGGTGTCTAGATTGTAATTCTTCCAATCTGGTTAAACTGCATGTGCTAGTCTGCTTAGCTTATACATTATACCTGTTAATGTGACATGCCTTCCTGTATTTAGTACATAGTACATCTGTCTATTAAGCATGTCCTTACATAAAACTATTGTTTTTTTGTATCCCGCATCAATCAACATGACGAGACACCTTTAGTATATGCAGTGCGATATTAGTTGCATCTTTCATATGATTTATAGCATGCGCTGCTTCTAATTTGTTGAAATTCCATTTATGATGGGACGCTTTTAACTTGGCAGAGTCATATTGGTTGCATCTTTCATGTGGTGTCTAGCTTGCATTGCTTCTTATTTGCTGGAATGGTTTCTGCTTAGTTTACACAAACAGTTGTGAACATGCCATGCCGTCCTGTTTTTCGTACATATTCCATCCTGGTATCATGTGTTTGCCTTACATCAAAGTAGTGATTGTCAGTATCATGCATGAATGAGTTCTGAAGAGAGAATTTTATTGCTTTTTCTTGTCGGTTTTACTTGACAATTCAAAATCAATAAAGCGGAAGGAAGTTAGCAAGGCAGCGGATAAAGGTGCTCCTTCCGAACGGAGGGCCTCTACAGTTTCTACTCCTCCACACCCCCAAGATGATTTCCAAGACAACACATGCATAGACACTCAACAAAGCTGTGTTTATGATGAGCACGTCTCCCCTAGTGCAGCATCACCGGTGCTCCCTCTAACTTGGCACTGTTATATGTGGTTGCATGTTATGTGTGATGTCTAGCTTGTATTGCTTCTAATTTTGTTGAATTCCATCTGCTTACTTTACACATTATACTTGAATAAGACACGTGTTCCTGTTTCTAGAACATACAATATCTGTCTATCACACCATGTTCTTACATCAAATTACTACTGTTGTGTAACCTGCAACAATCACTTATCATAAGACACGTTTGACTTCGGAGTGTGATATAGGTTACATCTCACATTCTTTTCTAGCTTGTACTACTAATTTGTTGAAATGGCACTTATGACGAGACAGTTTTAACTTGGTAGAGTGATATTCGTTGCATCTTTCATATGGTGTCTAGCTTTCATTGCTTCTAATTTGTTGAAATGCCTTCTCCTTAGTTTACACATCATAAGCTGTGAATATGCAATGCTGTGAATATGCAATGGCACTAATGACGAGAGACCTCTAACATGGTAGTGTGATGTTGTTTGCATCTTGCATATGATTTATTTCTTGTACTGCTTCACATTTGTTTAAACGCCATTTATGATGAGACACTGTTAACTTGGCAGAGCGATATTTGTAGCATCTTTCATATGGTGTCTACCTTCCATTGCATTGCTTCTAATTTGGTGAAATGTCTTCTTCTTAGTTTACACATCATAGTTCTGGTTATCTCTTCCGTCCTGTTTTTCATACATATTACATCCTCCTATCATGTGGTTGTCTAACATCAAAGTTCAGTTCGTCTGCATCACGCATCAATTTGTTCTGAAGAACTAAATTGTTATTCGTTTTTCTTGTCGGCTTGACTTAACATGGCACAGAGAAAGAGGAAGAAACACAGAATGGCAGGGAATGAGAAGCGGATGAATCCTGCAGATTCTGCTGGTACTGATGGTGCAATAGAAGGTCAAAGTCCAGCGGAAAATTCTACAAACACGGCATCCCATGCTACACGAGTTGCAAAAAAAGCCAAACAGAAACAAATAGCTGCCACCAAACAAGCAGAGACAGCCCTAGTTCTTGCAACACCTACCACAGTACTACCAGCTGCACGACTTACTCGTGCGTCAACTGAGCTAGCAGCACGTTCCCAAGCTCCCTTGCCACCTGACACTACTTCCCAAGCACTCTTGACACAAGACGAGTTGGCAATATCAGATGAACCTTGTGAGCTTCAACAGCAAGAAGGTAGTTGCTGGAGTCAAGTTACAGTTGCATGCTTCTTTATATGTAGTCTCACAGTTTGATGTACACTAACACTTCCTATGTTCGTTGTTGGACTAGCACCTAGGCGCAAGAGGAAACAAACATCAGGGATAATGCTCGATAGGTTAACTAAATCTAGAGGAGGAAGAATGGAGATCCGTTTTGAGGCAGGTTTAAAAAGGCCACGTGATGCTACAGAGTCAGCCAAGTTAGTATCAGAGGCAGCGGTTGCCGTTAGGTGTCATGTACGTATCCTCCCAACATGGATTCAGTACAGGAATGACAAAGACGAAACCCAGTTCAACACCTTCCTCGACCATTTATCTGTAAGTATGGTTATGTATGGAAACTAGTAATATCGTCTTGCTCTGTCCCATACTTTCTAGGTTGCTGATAATGAGACTCCCATAATTTTCAACAGATGAGGTTCAAGTTGGATAGCCAAGATGATGCAACCAGACAAGCTTGCACCCATGTTTTCAAGTCTGCTCTGCGACAGTATCGGTATAACTTGAGGAAAACTCACTTTGAAGGCAAGGCTAACAGTGAACTTTCCCAAACATCTCCAGTGGAAAATATATCGGATGAAGACTGGAGGGGCCTTGTTAAACACTGGTCTGATCCGAAGTATCAGGTACATTATATATATGTGATCAGATCACATGTTGAAGTCCTATTTACGCATGTGCCACACAAATCTATCTTCTTGTAGGTGAACTGTTCAAAGAACAAGGCCAACCGTACGAAAGTGAAATTCCAACAGACGACAGGATCTCGTAGCTATATTGCACACTGCGAGGCTCTTGTAATTAGCTGTTGTTTCACTCTTTTCGCTGTACCATATTATCAGATCTATATTGACTTGTTCGAAATGCAGAGGAAAGCCCGCAAGGACCAAAAAGTACCTGAACCAAATGCTGTGGAAATCTTCAAGGACTGTCACACCAGCAAGAAGAAGGGCATGACTACACCAGTCAAAGCCGCTGTTGTAAGTCCTTAATCCTCATGCCTTTTAACTACTACTTACTCTGACTTGTGCCTTGAACTGCATGGTTTGCAGCCAATGTCTATTACTCTTTTCAATTTTATACACAATTGTCTTAGCGTATCATTGCACCTTACAAGGTTTAAAAGAGAGGAGTGATGTTCCTTTGATCTTGACCCGTAATCTAGTTCCGTGCTGGACTTGCCCACACAACGTTACAATTGCCTGTTTGTCTGTTCTCAGTTGTTTTGTGATATGAATGATGTCATACTATGCTTACCGTATTATAAACTTCGTCTCTTTATCCTTAGCCCTCAATACAATGTGAAGAAATAGACAATACATTAGCGATGGTACATGGTCATATGTTTGGAACCTGGTTTTATTATGTACTTTGCAATAAAATACAACTAATATTTTACATGGGTTCACCAGAATAAGTTCTGTATATAGACCAAAGCTATTTTGTTTGGTTTTGCTGCCTCCTTAATATCTTCTGTTCTGGTACTACTAATGTAAAACCTCAACTTTTCAGCGAGCTATGGAAAAAATGGTGGAACCGCCACCTTCTGAAGGTGGCGAGGCAACTATAACCGCAATGTCAGCTCTTGCTGCAGTGGGTCAGTACCTGTCCACTAACAGTGCCAAAAGCACGTTCCTGCGTAATACTGGGTTGGTTGTTAAGGCAATATCGTCCAAACTGCCTCATGATCAAGATATGCAAGCTCAAAGCAATGTTGTATCTGCGCTCCAGACACAAGTCCATTCCCTAACAGAGACCCTTTGTGAAACAAGGAGAAACATTGCTCAATGTCGTCAAGATATGCATGGTTTTGAAACCAGACTATCAGACATTTGCTATGTTGTTCAGGAGCCTAGGGGAAATGAAGGCGAGGGTTATGGTGCTCCATCGGACAATACAGCATGAAAACGTAACAGTCAGGTCAAATGAACTGAGCTTCTGAACTTCTGGTGGTGCATTTATCTGCTAGACTGTTAAGTTTTATGCCAACCTTCCTTTTGTTATATAGTTGTAATTTGTTTTGGTGCGATACAAAATTTATTCTTAACGTGCAACCACCGGCTGAAGAAAACAGCAAGCCATTTTTCTATAGTGTAGGTGTTCCCTATATTTGCACTGGTGGCGATCTTTGATGCCGAGTGGATGTAATCTGTGCAATCGCCTTAATAGCCTAGCGTTAGTTTTGGCCTTATTTATTTTCTAGTCTTCTTTTTCCCTAGTTTGCTAGTGGTCGCAACTACCATGGGCCATATACGGGCCGTAGGATCCATGGGTCTCCTACGGGCCGTCGATAAATGGGCCTGTAATCGGTGGGCCTCAGGCCATCGGATAAATGGGTCTACATGGGCCGTAATCGGGCGTACTTGGTATCGGCCCAGCATGGTAACAGACCGTTAACAGGCCGTAGGACAGCAAAGGATTAATTCTGTCACAGGCATAACGGGTCGTTAATGGGCCAGAGTATAGGACGGGCTGGAAACGGCGCAACGGGTTAACAGGCCAGAAACGGGCCGACTCTTGCCATGGGCCGAATTTGGCCCATTGGGGTAATAGGCCAGTAACGGGCCGACTCTTGCCATGGGCCGAATTTGGCCCATTAGGGGAACAGGCTAGTAACGGGCCGACTCTTGCCATGGGCCAAATTTGGCCCATTAGGGGAACATGCCAGTAACGGGACGAAAGTAATCGAGGGCCGAAAAGGAGCCCAAGAACGTATGGGCCGTCAATAGGCCGAAAGCTAACACGGGCTGGAAACGGCCCATGTAAATCACGGGCCGTTAACGGGTATAAAGAAAATTACTGTTCATTATGGGATAGAGTCGCCGTGGGCCTGTAAAGGGCCGAAAGATACGAAGGCCTCATATGGGTCGAAAGACGTCGTGGGCCATACATGGGCCGAAAGTGAAATGGGCTGGTGTTATATTCGACGGCCCACATGACGTTGTTGGGCCGATTTCCTTTAGGGCCTAACGGGCCGTGAGTTAACGGGCCGTAAAATGGGCTATTTGCCAAGAGACCGTTAACAGGCTTTTCATGGGCCAGCCCGTTAACTTTTGACCAAGTCAAACGGGCCGGCTTTGTAAGCTAAATGGGCCAGTGGTGGGCCGTGGCACATGTCGACATATCATAGGCGCCTATCTGACCCACTGACGAGCTGACACGTGTTTTGTTCGGCCAATAAGAATTTTACACGTGGAAATTTCCCATTGGTCGGGGCTGTTAACGGGTTATCGGATCCAAAACCCGACCCGATAGCTTAACGGCGTTCCGTTACGGTGGATGCCACGTGTCGGTCACCCTTGACGAAAGCACTTCTCTGACGCGCGATTTATCGTCATGGAAGTGGACACTTCCGTGATGATAATTTTGGTAATGTCATGGAACACTTCTACGACAGCACATGTATGACTATCTTGATTCTGTCATAAAATTGTCATGGATGTACATGCATGACAAAAAACGCGACCTACTGTGACAAACACGTATCATCACGGAAGTGTATTTTTTTTGTAGTGTCGAACCATCACTTTCCATATGTGAGACATGGCTACTACCTCAAATATATGTGCTACGCATGACCAGGAACAAAGAGGAAGACCACAGACAAGACGGCGAGGACACCAAGTACAAGGAACTACCGAAGAAGCTCTAGCGAGCAGACGTCCAGACGACACCGGACAACCGGCCTCTCACAGCGAGCGGACGTCCGATCCTTGGTGGACGACCGGCGCCTGAAGACCAGCCTACGCCAGCTACAGCCCTCCCAGCGAGCGGACATCCGACACCACACCGGACGTCCGGCAATATTAACGGAACTCCGAGACTTCCGGACGTCCGGTATCCCAACCACAAAACACTTTCAGCGGATGTCCGGCGCTAGCGGATGACGGGTCCCCCTGGAACCACCGGACGTCCGGTGCCCAGCGGACGTCCGGTCCCTGGCTGTGTCCAGTTGCGGGCTGAGGCCCATGTACCCCTTCACTTCACCCCCATTTGCACTATGACTATAAATAGGACACCCCCTCCTCCTAGTTAGGGTTAGCAAAGGATTAGCTCATGTTTGTGTGAGAGCTTTGCTCATCCACTTGGTTACCTTCTCCTCGGAGACGTGCCTCCATCGGAGAAGATCCTTCCAAGCGGATTCAAGACCCCCTCTTGGGTGGCCCCATCAAGACCTCCTCACGGTGAAGAACCGGTTACCTTTGTATCGTCCTTTGTTGGACTTGGATCTTGTATCTCACCTTTGTGTTCATCGATCTAGCACATGTGTGATCTATTCTTGTTGGTTGAGTGTTTCCCCTCGTGTTCTTCGTGTTCATCTTTGGGATCCGCTCCTTTTGTGAAAGATCGGCCATCTAGGGTTCCACCCTACATCACTGATGTCCTTGTCAAGGGCCTTGCCGGGGGACCGGCAAGGGTCTTGCCGTGGCGCACAGTCGTCCCCGGCAAGGATCTTGCCGGGGGTCTTGTGGCTTTCCTCGGCAAGGATCTTGCCGAGGATCGTTGTCTTCTGATCCTCATCTGATCTTACATATCTATGGTCTTGACAAAGATCTGCATGCCACCACAGAGGTGCCTCCCGAGCCTCTGTTCCAACGTAGTCGGTTGGGTTGGAACCCGTGGGCTCAAGGGCGGATCGCTCTGTTGGTGTTTGGGCAAGTTGCCCCGGCAAGGCTCTTGCCGGGGCCGCGGAGGCCGCCCCGGCAAGGGCCTTGCCGGGGGACTCCACCTCGCCCCTTTGCTGTCTTGTGTTTCTGCTCTTGGCGTTGCCTTGACCGTCTTGTGATTCGGCTTCTTCCTACCTCCCCTCCTCTGCCCTGCTTAGTGTGGCCACAGCGCGCGGCTCCGACTGCCTGTGCACAAGTAAAGGGGTACAAAGGAGTGCCCCTACTTTTGTACACCGACAGCAAGGAAGACACGGGAAGAATCAAGGTGTTGGTTTTGAACGAAAGTTCAATGCCAATGGAGTTGAGTGGGAAGAAGATCAATACCCTAAGACGAAGTTTGTTCCTCAACAAGAGAAGTATGATCCTACTTCTTTCAAGGGGACACAAGCTCAAGATGATCTTCCACCACAAGACCACAAGCAAAAAGGCAAGGACAAGCTTCAAGAAGAGATTGATGCATTTGAAGAAGCTCCCAAGGCCTTGGTCAAGTGGGTTCCCAAGACTACATCAAGTTCTACCTCATGAAGTACGACTACAACTCCAAGGATTCCCATCAAGTTGATGTGGGTCCTGAAGAAGAAGAACTAGAGAGTTCTTGAGGGTGACTCCGCCAACATACTTCATTCATATCATCTTGGCGAGGTCAAGTGCAAACAACTTCCACATCTTGCACTAGTTCAAGGAGTCACAAACCCTCTTGTTGGTAAGACAAGGGACAAGGTAACCCAATGCTTTCATGGACATCATCTTGTGTGAACTTCACTCTATGTCTATGGATATCCTTGTTTGTTCCTTATGGGACTAACCCGTGTAGGTATTGAAAGTGCAACTCACTCCAATGTTGCTCCGAATGATCTACATCAACATTGAGCATCCACATCTTCAACATCTACATGAAGTCATCATCGACAAAACCCAAGGTTAGTTCATCCCTCTTAGGGGGATATCACATCTAGGGGGGCTTTACTCAAAATATTGAACTAAAGCAACTCTAATGGTGTGAACACAACAATGCTTATGTAAAAGTGGTAACCCCACTTGTGCTTAAACGATGATTATGACATATGATCAAATGTTCTCATTGACTGCTAAGTCAATATACTCATATATGGATGACCTAGTCATCGCCAATTGCTTGATAGATGCTAGAGTGTTTGTGCATGCCTTGTCACATATTTCATTTGCCATTTTATTGTGTGAGCATGTTGGTTGCATATTTTACTCATTCGAGGACATCCACTTGTTGCTTTGTTTGTTTGGATCTTTTTCTTTTGCCAAGTGGATGGACAAGAATGCCTAAGAACTTCCTCTAGCTATCTATGCTTTTCTCATCTCAAACTCTATACATGCTACATCACAAAGTTTGATCAAGTCAGATTCGAACACTTTGTGTGAGGAGCACTCAGAGTTCCCGATTCATCATAGACTTAAACTTCCAAAACCTCTCTGTGCATTTCGGTCTGATCGATTCATCCTTTTCGGTCTGACCGACTTCACTGAGTTGATCTAGGTTTTTGATCTCGGTGCAACCGATTAGAACTTTTCAGTCACACCGAGTTGCAGTAACTGCTTGCGATTCTACATTTCGGTGCCACCGAGGTGTTCCACTCGGTCACACCGACAGGGTCAGGATATATATACCGTCGGGTCAAATTTTGGAAATTTCTCCAAAACCCCTCGGCCCGCGCGTCCTGCTCTGCCTCCTCGGGTCTCCGGATCGTCCTCTCATCACCAGCGACCTCCCGCTGCTGGTCTCCGTCGCCGTCAACAGAATTCAACCCCGCCGTAGCGAGCTCATCACCGAACTAGGGTATGAGTTCGAATCTTTGTGATGTTCCTTACTCTGATTCTTAGCACAAAGCAAATGTCGTGTTCTTTACCATGTATGAGATCATCCTGTCCAGCAAGAACATTCCTTAGATTAGGTTTGATTTGAAAATTTAGGGTTAGGTTTCCGCCGAACTCATCTCGAACCGACCGAGTTGTGGAAATCGGTCTCACCGATTTGGCTTAGGCCATTGCACTTGCACTTTTCGGTCTGACCGAAAGTTGCAAATCGGTGTGACCAATTTCAACTCTCTGTGAAACCATAGCAATCTCGGAGTCATCGAACTGTGTCTCGGTCTGACCGATTTCACTAGTTTAGACTCCAAAAGTTGCTTCGGTGTCACTGAGTTTAACAAATCGGTAGCTCCGAAATGCTTTCTGTGGAAAACTAAAACTAAGTTTTTGACTCATTTGTTTTGCAAAAACTCTGCACTCTATGATGCTCATCCACTCTATCTCATCCATAACTATTCACAAGGTCAGCTGTCAGTTTGCTTTGTCAGAATGTCAGATTAGAGTGATAGCCAAAACAAGCCAGAAGAGCAGATAAACCTGAGTGAGGGTACTAGTCCCTCTAGCAGCTATGATGAGGGCAGCAGGAGTACTTCAAGCAACTTGCCCAAAGCAGCTACAAGGACAAGGAGGAAGAGAAAATCTGACTCAAGGGATGAGGATTATGTTGCTGCTGAGGAGGAGGTTAGCTCCAAGAAGAAGGTGCTGAAAAAGGAATATGTTGCTGCTGCTGCAACTAAGCGAGGTCTGCACAAGAAGGCTCCAGCAAAGAGAGTGCCCATGTCTAAGGCCAGATCCTCAACTCAGGAAACTATGGAGTTCACACTTGAACCAAAGGAGGCTGGTGAAGGCAAGAAGAGAAAAGAGAGGGTCAATAAGACCACTGCCAGAGTCATTGGGAGATCCTCTATGATAAGAGATCCAGCTGAGGAAGATGAAGAAGAGGAAGAAGATGGTGCACCAGCATCAAAGACTCAAAAGCTGATGGGAGATGCCATCAAGTCTGGGGCTGCCCCTTCAAAGCCCAAGACTGCTCCCAAAGCTTCTGCTCCAGCTCCAAAGACTGCACCCAAGAGGAGCACAAGGAATATTCCAGCTGCTGAAAAGAACAAGGCCCTAGTGCCTGAGATTGATGAAGAAGATGTTGAAGCCCAAGTGCTTAGGAAGCTCAAGCCCAAGATCCCTGACCATGATGATAGTCATCCAGTGGCAGAAGATATGAACATCAGGAAGGATGCAGGTCTCAAACTTTGGAGAGAAACTGATCCATATGCTGTGAGAAGAAGGACTGTTGTGGATTACAGGTTCCACACCAAGGAGTAACAGGACTTCTATGAAACCATCTTGCTTGATAAGAAGCCCATTGTTTGTGATATGAAGTGGGAAGATTGGACATACAAAGATCATTTTCCAGGTGTGCATGAGAGCTTTAGGCTATGTGGAGTGGACAAGTTTGTAGGTCAGAAGTTGACGAAGTGGAATGATGAGCTCATTATGCAATTCTATTCTACAGCTCATTTCTATCCTGATGGTAGAATTGTTTGGATGTTTGAGGGTACAAGATACCAATCAATAGTTGCTGAGTGGGCAAAATTGATTAATGCCCCTGAAGAGCATGAGGATGACTTGGATGTCTATGCCAAGAAGAAGAAGGATCATAACTCAATGGAAAATATGTACAAGGAGATTCCTGATAAAGCCCTGGAAACTCATAAGCTAGGCTCTGTTCATTATCTGTTATCTGGTTTGGCCACAATTAACACCATCTTGAGGCACACCTTGTTGCCCAAACCTGGAGATCACAAGATGATCAGAGGCCATTCCATCAACTTGCTGCAATTGTTTGATGTGTCCCAAAAATTCAAAGTCATTAGCGTGATTGTTGAGACAATCAAGAGGACAGCTGCAGATCAGAAGAGATCAAGTGGGTATGCTCCACATATTCAAATGCTCATCAACTCCAAGATGGGCACAGGCACCTACTTGTTAGATAAGGAGCATCTACCCTTGAGACCATATTTTGAGGACAACACTGTTGTCATGACTGAAGAAGATCCTACATCTGCACAGGCACAAGAGAAAAGAGAGAAAGCTAAGGCTAAGAAAGCAACAAAGATGCCAAGTGCTGAAGAGGCATCTCAAGTGTTTCTCAAGACCAAACAAGATCAACTTGCATATCTGATTCAAGGAACCTTGAGGAATGAGAAAGTATTGGCCACCCTGACTCAGAACCAAGTGAGCCTGGAAAGGATCATTGAGACTAAGTTCCATGATCTTGATCTAAAAGTGACAGAGATGCAGACAGTAGTTGAGCAGCTCTTGGAAGAAGCTGAGGAGAAGAAAGAGTAGGCTACCACAGATGCCTTTCAAAGAGTGCCAAGAGGTTAGAGATCTGCTGCAGTACCCATGGCTGACACAAGAGCAACTTCATCAGCACCTGCAGCCACAGCATCAGTGCCACCTCCAGTTGCCACTCCACCAGCTCCATCAACTTACACAGATGCATTCATCCTTGGAGTCCTCTCAACACCACCTCGCAGATCAAGCCTAGAGAGACGCATAGCACTATGCATTTTCAAACTTTTTGGTAACTTGTTGCCAAAGGGGGAGAAATGTATAGATCATAGGCTTCGAGAGAGAGTGTTTTTACTTCTTTTGTCTCTTTTGCTATTTGGTTGATATTTTTGTGTGCTTGCCTGATACCTTATGTTTATGTGTGTGAGATACTCATTTGATCATGTGGTTGATCATATAATACATTAACGCTTATGCTTGAATGATGTTATCTCTTATCTATTCTATATGATCATTCACTTTGCCTTGGTGATGAGTGCATGTTTTTACTTTCTATCATTTTGAGCGATCCACCAAGATGTATGTGACATGGAAGAGTAACCCATGATCCTAATCGATTGTGCATTTGCATTCAAAAGCAAATTTTAAATAATGCACAAATTTAGGGGGATCTCTTGCTTATCACATACTTCTCAAAGCGATGATGTATTTCAATCTTATTATCATTTGTCGAAGCTTTGATCTATATGTTGTCATCAATACCAAAAAGGGGGAGATTGAAAGTGCAACTATCCCTGGGTGGTTTTGGTAATTCCTAACAACATATAGCTCATTGAACTAATCCTCTTTCAAGATGATCATTTCAGAAAGTTCAATGATTGGCATGGCATGGACTAGGAATGTGGACCCCTCAAAATGCTAAGGACACATATTGGCTCAAGCTCAAGACTCTACCTTTTTCATTTTAGTGATCCAAGATCACATTGAGTCCATAGGAAAAACCAATACAATTAAAAGGGGATGAGGTGTTGTTTAATGGCTTCCTTGCTCAAAATGCTTAGTGATATGCTCCAAAAGCCCTCAACCACTTTCTCATGTCCACATATGTCCCAAACCAAAAGTCAAACTAGGCCCCATCGATTTGATCTATCTGGCGCCACCGAGTTCATTTGACATAGCCATAGCCAGAAACCCCAATCATTTCGGTCTCACTGATAGGGATCTCGGTCTCACCGACATGGGATTGCAAACTCTATGTTTCCCTTCGTAACGTTTCGGTCTAACTGAAATGAGCGATCGGTCCCACCGAGTTTGCAATGCAAACTCTCTGTTTCCTTTTCGTAACGTTTCGGTCTCACCGAAATGAGCGATTCGGTCCCACCGAGTTTGCCTGACCAACTCTCTGTTTGCCTATTACAGAAATCGGTCTTACCGAGTTTATGTGATCGGTATCACCGAGATTACGTTATGCCCTAACCCTAATGAAATCGGTCCCACCGAGTTGACATGTCGGTCCCACCGAAAATCCTAACGTTCACATTTTGTACTAAATCGGTCTGACCGAGTTTCATGATTCGGTCCCACCGAGTTTGGTAAATTGTGTGTAACAGTTAGATTTTGTGTGGAGGCTATATATACCCCTCCACCCACTCTTCATTCGTGGAGAGAGCCATCAGAACATGCCTACACTTCTAGCATACATTTTCTGAGAGAGAACCACCTACTCATGTGTTGAGACCAAGATATTCCATTCCAACCACAAGAATCTTCATCTCTAGCCTTCCCCAAGTTGCTTTCCACTCAAATCATCTTTCCACCAAATCCAAATCTGTGAGAGAGAGTTGAGTGTTGGGGAGGCTATGATTTGAAGCACAAGAGTAAGGAGTTCATCATCAACACACCATCTATTACCTTTTGGAGAGTGGTGTCTCCTAGATTGGTTAGGTCTCACTTGGGAGCCTCCTACAAGATTGTGGAGTTGAACCAAGGAGTTTGTACGGGCAAGGAGATTGCCTACTTCATGAAGATCTACCCGAGTGAGGCAAGTCCTTCGTGGGCGATGGCCATGGTGGGATAGACAAGGTTGCTTCTTTGTGGACCCTTCGTGGGTGGAGCCCTCTGTGGACTCGCGCAACTGTTACCCTTCGTGGGTTGAAGTCTCCATCAACGTGGATGTACGATAGCACCACCTATCGGAACCACGGAAAAAAATCTCCGCGTCTACATTGCGTTTGCTCCCTCCAAACTCCTCCCTTTACCTTAATGTGCAATGTTTTTACATTCCGCTGCTATACTCTTAGACTTGCATGTGTAGGTTGATTGCTTGACTTGTGCTAAGTTGCTAAAATCTGCCAAAACTTAAAATTGGGAAAAGGTTAGATTTTTATTTGGTCAAGTAGTCTAATCACCCCTCCCCCTCTAGACATACTTTCGATCCTACAAGCAGCTATGGCCTCTTCGTCGAAAGCCTCCCCCTCGGTTGGCGCTCCAGTGCTTGTCATCCCCGGGATGCTGACGAACAGATTGTCGCCAATCTTCAGGTATCTGCTTGAGGGGGGGCTTCGGATGTCGACGGTTGGTCCTCGACCACCGTCTCCCCGGCAACTGGGGGCTCCGGGACCGTTGCAGCGCCAGGCGCTCTTGCGGCAGGAATGCCGTCAGTTCGGTCGTCGGTGTCCTTGCCGGCCTCTCCGTCAGACCCCTTGGTAGCCTCTTCATGCGCGTCCTTGGTGGCCTCGTCGGCAGCGGCTTCGGCGGCAGCATCCTTGGCGGTCTCCTTGATGGTGGCATTAACATCCATCTGATCCGCCAAGGGGAGATCTGAAAGCCAAGGAGGAGAAACAAGATGAAACCAAGATTGAAGCTCAAAGCAGAAAGAAAATAGAGGAAAGCCATACAGCAAGAATGGCGAGTGCCTGAAAGCAAGTGGCGTACCTGTGGCGAGCGCCTGGGAGGTGACCCCCTCCCCGGCAACATTCATTGCGGTTATGGAGCCGCCGGCGCCTGTGCTCACCGGCTCCTCCTCCACGCGCGTGGGCTCGTCGGTGGAAGCCCTTGACAGGGATCCCCCCTGGGCAGTGTGGTTGACGGAGGAGGCATGTCGGGGGTGGCCCTCCGTGGCTCCTCCTATTGCCGTTCTCCTCCTATGAACCCGGCAAGGTTAGCAGTGAAGATGTACACCCCAACACCCGCCAGCAGGAAATGAGTAACGGACTCACGCTAGGGGCTGAGTCGGGGGCAGCGTCGTGGCGCTGGACTCTGGGTTGATTATGATCGTCTCCGGTGCACTCGAGGTGCTTGCCAGGGGCTCATCACCCGTCGAGGTCTTGGCCTTCTTCGCCATCCTCTGTGCCAACGTTTCCGTGTCTCTGTGTGGACAGGCCAAGGCCAGGTCAAATCAGATAAGATATCCAAATCGAAGACTCAGGGGATAAAGAAAGCAGTAAGACACTTACTCGTCTTCTTCTTCTGGCCTCTTCTCCCTCCTCGGGCTAAAAGAGGAGAGGTCGAAGTTGGCGGTGTCCGTGCAAAGGGGTGGAGACGGAGACCTGGGCCGCTTGGCCATGGCGGAGGCGGCGGCTGCTGCTGCTGCTTCCTTTGCCGCCGCTGTCGTGCGCCTCATCTGGCGCACAGGTTGCGGCTGGACCTCTTGCCGCTGCGCGGCCTTGCCAGCCGCCCCCTTGACGGGGACCTCTTCGTGAGAGGACGCTTGCCGGACTGGCTCGACAGGGCCAACCCGCCGGAGGACATGTTTCTTCTTCCCCCGGACTGGGGGCTCCTCATGCGACTGCTCTTCAGCTGCCTCTTCAGCCGTCTCTTCGGCTGTCCCCTCGGCAGAAGGGCCCCCGGTAGCGGCGCCGCTGTGTTCTCCGGCAGGCTTCCCCCGCTCAGCAAAATCCTCCTCTGCGCTGGCTTTATCTTCCACAAAGCCAACGATGCCGGCCTCCTCGGCAAGGGCCACCTCTTCCACCCTGCTGGCAATATACGCCACCTCTTTGTCGGTGGTGGGGCGGATGAGCTGTGTTTCTTCCCAAAAGGCCCTCTCCGACAAGTTGTTGAAGAACTCTTGCACCCGCTCCGCGTCTGGCTCAGCCCAGTTCTGATCTAGGCCATGGGCCTTGAACACCGGCATCATGGCGATGATTGTGGTCTGGGCGGAGTTGTTGCACAAGGGGATCACGCCCGCCGGCAACCTGAGCGGCTTGTCGGCCTTGTCGGTCTTGTCAGCCTTGAGGTGGAACAACTTTTGGCAAAGAGCCGCATGCTGCATGACCATCAAGTTGTTGTTCAGGCCGGAGCGCATCCTGATGATGTCTGCTGCGTTCCGGTACTCCCAAGCTGGCCTCCCCTTGTTCTGTAGAGGGGCGATGCCACGGCGGAGGAAGTCGGCCCCAATCATCTCGATTGTGATCCCGGCAGCCTTGAGGGATGGATTCTGGTGGTTGCAACTGTGAGCTTCCCGTCTTGAGGGTCGGGGTCGCCCCAATCGCCACCACGGAACAGTTTCGTCTGCCGAGGCATACAGAACGACTGCGGGTCCTTCTCAACAATCCAGCACCACTAGCCCCGCCATTCATCCCACTTCTCGCGGTGGGCCCTGTCTGGGTACATCTTCTTGCTCAATGACCTCGGGATCCAGGTGACGCGGCCAGAAAGGGCCCCTCCTGGCTGGATGCGGGGGACGAAGTAATGGCAGAAGAGATCCGTATTGGGGACCACCCCGGCAAAGTTCTCACAGAGGTGGGCGAAGGTGGCCATACACACCACAAAATTCGGCGTGAAGTCCAAGATATGGAAGTCCAATGTGTACATGATGTCGATCAAGAAATCTGAAAATGGGGGGCAGAGCCCGCAATAGAAGTAATCGACGAAGAAAGGAAATTTATCTGGGGCGGGCTCAGAGCGAGAAGCTCGGATGACGCGGGTAGCAGGGTACCCTGTCGTCGCTCTCCCCCACATGCACAGATACCGGTCCTTCAGCATGCGCGCGTCGAGCGTCGGAGCGAAGACGACGTGCTCCCTCCGCATCTTCACCAACTCGCTCTCCGGCACCTCTTTGGGCTCGCTCGCCTTGGGCGCCTCCTTGCCCTTTCTCGACTTGGGCGCCATGAGAGACTGGAGAGGAGCGGGAGGGCGAGGATGGTGGGAGCGCAGGGGCGGTGGATGGATAAGGAAGCTCTGTTTCGGGCTCGAGGAGGAAGACAACAACGGTTCCTAGATTGGAAAGGGCGAAGGGGTAAATGAGCAGTGCCCATGTGGATTCCTCTTTTTATGGGGAAGACGCGGGGCTGCCTCTTTACTGTTCAATGTGAAGGCATTTTCGCAGGCGTGCTGCTGCTGCGACTATTCCGCGCACGACCCCCACGTCGCGCACTCAATATGGATCATGGGGAAGCGCAACAGACTAGATGATTACAACAGTTAACCCCTGCCACGCATGCCCGCGCATTGTTTGGGCATAGCCCAACAACGCATCGCACCCATGTGTGTGGCCCAAGCCCGGGGGCTCCTGTCGGTGTACTAAAGTTTGGGCACTTTGGTGCCCCTTACTTGTGCATGGGTAGTTGCAGCCGCACCCGCGGCAAGGCTTGACGGGGGCAGCTGGAGGCGAAATACAAGACGACTAAGACGTCATCCGAGCCAGTAATCAGAGAGCAGGAGACAAGATGGGCCCCGGCAAGATTCTTGCCGGGATGGCTCGTGAAGCCCCGGCAAGATCCTTGCCGGGGTAGTTTGCGAAGCACCAGCAAGACCATCACCCTTGAGGTTGAGAGTGCTGACACCATCGACAATGTCAAGACCAAGATCCAAGGGTGTCTGCATGGTGGCATGCAGATCTTTGTGAAGACCAAAAGGCAAAGTTCCCGGCAAGGCTCTTGTCAGGGACGCTTGCGAGGCCACCCCGGCAAGATCCCTCCTGGGGACGTTTGCAAGGCCACGACAAGGTTCCACCGCCCTGCCACCGATCCAGCACAGCAACTAGCCTGCCAATCAGGCAAGCACCTGCGTGGTGGCATGCAGATCTTCGTGAAGATCCTGCCACCGCTCCAGTGCAGCGGCTAGCCAGTCAGCTTGGCATTGCATGCCTCGTCATCCTGGATGCATGTCAAGACGGGGTGAGGCGGCGACGGACAGGATGGGTTCTATTTCCGTCCTCGATAAAGTTAGAGGGCACGTAAGCAGCGCATTTAATGCGTTTGTCCTAAGACGTCAGTGATAAGCATGTACGTTGTAGCTACTTTACACCTCATGTATGCCTGTACGCCACTGTGGTAGCCCCTTAATATAAAAGGAGGCCCAAGGCGATGCAGGAAGGGACTTTTGGACTGCCTGAACCAGTTTGCATGCATAGCAGCTAGCCGAAGCTCAAGAACACTCGAATACACTAAAAGCAGGACTAGGGTTTTACGCTTCTCAGCGGCCCGGACCTGGGTAAAAATCCCTCGTGTTGATCATTAGATCTGCTCTTTGTGCACCCCTCTTCCCTGCCAAACCGTAGAAGGGAACCACGTGATCCCGTAGGTGTTGTTTCCCTAACAACGATCGAGTAATTCCCAACACTTTCCATGCTAGATATATCATAGGCGGCTCCCAAACATAAAATAAAGTTTATTCCTTTTTCCACCATACTTTCACATTCCACGGCTAGCCGTATCCATGGGTACCGTCCATATCAACACTTTCCAAGGAATTTATTATTTGACAACATAAAGTAAATTTCTTTTTCATTTCGGGACTAGGCATCCCTATTACTGTCGTACTCTCGTGCAATGACAAGTGAATAAACACTCATCTTGAGAATAACACATCTAGCATGGAAAATATTGGCCACCCCCTGCCACTTCATGAGCGGTACGGGCACACAAAAAAGGAAATTCATTTTGAAAATTAAAGATGGCACAAAAATTCTTAGAACGGGATGGAAATACCGCATATAGGTAGGTATGGTGGACTCATATGGAAAAACTTGGTTTAAAGATTTTGGATGCACAAGTAGTATTTCTACTTACACTACAAAAAAATACACTTCTGTGATGATACGTGTTTGTCACAGTAGGTCATTTTTTTGTCATGCATGTACATCCATGAGGATTTTATGACAGAATCAAGATATTCATAGCTATGCTGTCGTAGAAGTATTCCATGACAATACCAAATTATCATCACGGAAGTGTCCACTTCCATGACAATAAATGGCGCGTCATGGGAGTGCTTTCATCAAGGGTAATCGACACGTGGCGTCCACCGTAACGGGTCGCCATTAAGCTATCGGGTTCCGGTTTGGATCCGATAACCCGTTAACAGCCCAGACCAATGGGGATTTTCCACGTGTAAAATCATCATTGGCTGGAGGAAACACGTGTCGGCTCACCGTTGGGACATATGTCATCCACTCATTGGACCAAAGGCGCCTATGATACCTCAAAACGTGGCACGACCCAATAGAGGCCCATTCCTGTGAAAAGGCCGGCCCGTTTTACTTGGTCAAAAGGTAGCAGGCCGGCCCACGGAAAGCTTGTTAACGGCATGTTCGCATATAGCCCATTTATAGCCCGCTAACCCAGGGCCCATCACGGCCTACCTGAATTAGGCCCAGTAGCGTCATCTGGGCCGTCCAATATGATTCCAGGCCGTTGTAACTTCCGGCCCATGTATGGCCCATGACGTCTTTCGGCCCATATGAGGCCCTTTGTAACTCTTGGCCCATTAACGGCCCGTGGTGAAATTGGCCCGTAGTGAACAGTGTATCGCTTTATAGCCATTAACGGCCCATTATCCCATTGGGCCGTTTCCATCCCCTATTATCTTTCGGCCTTCTCAAGGCCCATTTATTCTTGGGCTCATTTCCAGCATTCGGTTACTTACGGCCCGTTACTGACCTTTTCTGCTTGTGGGCCAAATTTAGCCCGTGGTTACAGTCGGCCCGTTTGAAGCCCGTTAATCCGTTGGGACGTTTTCATAGCGTCATCAAATACGGCCGATTAACGACGGCCCGTTATGGTCGGCCCATGAACGGACGATTCCAACTCTAGCCTGTTTACGGCCCATAATGCGGTCCGTTATTGGCCCATGTTTGGCCAATCGATCATACGGCCCGTAGAATGCCCATTGATGCTATGCCCCATAGAGGCCCATTGTTTCTACGACGCGTAGGAGGGCCAGGGGTCACTACAGTAAATATGTAGCCCATGGTTATTGTGGCCTACTTTTAAAAAATAGGTTATTGCGGCCACTAGCAAACCGCGAAAAAAGAACTGCACTGACTACGAGCAAACAAATAAACAAGACAACAAGGAAATAAATAAGCAAGCAACTTACGCTAGGCTATCATGACTATTACACATATTACATCCACTGGGCATCAAAGTTTGCCACTAGTGCAAATATAGGGAACAGAGCAGCATATCACATACACTGGTTGTCAAAGTTGGCGACCAATGCAAATAAACGCCGCAGCAAAACAAGTCCAGAACTGAAACCACTTCAGAAGAGCTCAAGAAACAATATCCTAGGTGCCCATAATGCTGGCAAGATGCTTAGCAAGCTTATTAACTTTCTCTTGTTTGGCGCTTAAATCCTCCAGCGCTTGCTATTGCACAAGAAAGTATGCATCCGAATTCTGCTGGGACTTCCTCAGTCCTTCAGCTTCCTGTCGCAGAACATTTGATTGATGTCTTTCAACTTGAAGTTGAGACTCAAGAAGCCAAACTGATTCATGCAGCGAGTTCAAAGAGCTGGTGCCAGCAGTAGTGGCCAGTAACTCGAACACTACATCTAGACAAGACTTTGGGGTTGTCTTAGTGTCTTCAATGTAGTTTTTATCAGCTTTCTTGGAGACCAACAGGGATGTCTCACTATCTTGAACCTTATCTGCATTACTTTTACCATTGCATAACGGGGTACTCTTCTCCAATATTTTATCCGCATTCTAAAAGAGAAACAAACAGACACATCACAGGTTTACCATGTTATATATGAAACTCATTTTGGTAAACCAGTTCAGTAGTAAGGTGGACAGGATGACCGCATGAAACAAACATATATCTATGTAGTATGGTCACTGTATGATCTATATCATTCTAGTTTATGTTGCCAAATCAAGATAGAGACAGTTCAAATCATATCTATTTAAGACAAAGCAGCATAGATAGAATATAAGTGTGGGAAACTACAAAAGCAATAACAACACTTGTAATGTGCATGGCATGAGAACAAAATTGTTTATTCAATTGAAACTAAAATCAACATACAGCAAGTTACAACAGCAAACACGTTAAGGAAACAGGTTTAAAACATACCCGTTGCACCGTTGGAGTTTCAATTGCATCCTTCAAATTTGAAATTAGTTGGTATGAGTAAATACAGTGATGCAAGAGCAAAGGAGTATGAACCATAGCTACAGAACCTGACCTGAGAACAATTCTTCTTCTGCTTTAAGTGTTGACTTGGTGTTTGGAGTGGTGGTCCTCGTGCTTTGGGCACTGCAGTTGCCTTACTAACTTCCCGTGTTTGGGTGCTCTGTGGTAGAGTCGGTGCTGTGTCAACTAGAACTGGGTTACTATCTGCTGGGGTTGGGGTTAGAAGGGGTGTAGCTGGTTCTCTGTCCAACTGGGCAGGGGTACAATCTGCATGAGTCTGGGTTATGTGTGGTGGGGCTGGTTCTTGGGCAAGTACAACCATGGTTCTATCTGCATCGACAGGTAGCACGATCATTTATGAAGACCATGTTTTTACTCCCACAGATACTACCATCACCCCCTCCAATTCAAATGGCTGATAAACAAGAAAAGTAATTGAATGTACACACATTGTAAGATAGACATGTGCAATGGATAGTAGGGAAGAAAACAGGGCATGAAATAATTCACATTTATGTTGTCTAACCAAACAGAATAGCATGACATAATTTCAAATATATGATGGCTAATTAAACAGGATAGCATGACACAATTTCACATGTATGATGACTAACTAAACATGATAGAATGACATACTTCAAAATATGATGACTATGTACACAGGATGACATGATATAACTATACGATGTGTCTATTAAAGTGGTTGGCATGCCATAATTCACAAACATGCCGTTGATGGAAACATGATGGCATGATATAATTCACAAATAGAATGACATAATTCGAAATATGATGACTATGTAAACATGATGAGATGATATAACTATATTATGTCTTATAAAATGGGTTGGCATGCCATAATGCAGATACATGTTGTGTATGTAAACATCATGGCATGATATAATTCAAATTTATGATTCATATACTAAGGAATGAGTAGAGGGCAATCGCATATATGATGTGTCAACTAAGGAGATGGCATTCAATATTGTGTATATGATGTAAAAACTAAGCATTGCAAGACAATATATGCATGATATGAGTAATATAACCCTGCCAAGTTGATGTTTGCTGTTTGTTTATATAAATTAAAAAAAATTGCAGTGGGGTTTTTCCCTACTGTGTATAGTCAAAAAAGTTTGAGCATACACCTCAGGGGGATAATAGGACTGGTCATCTGCCTCCGAATCCTCCTCTGAGGAGCTATCTGTAACCAGCAAGATATCTGCTTCAGCAGGTAGCATTGTCTACTCTGAAGACCTTGTTTTCACTCCAGATTTCTCCATCACCAATTCAAATGGCTGATGCATAGGAAGAGCAGTTGAATATACAAACATTGTCGACAAATGCAATGAGTAGTACAAAAAAAGGACGGCATGATATAATTCACATATATGACGCTTGGCTAAATAGCATGGCATTGCATAATTCACATACATAATGCCTTGCAACAAGATAGCATTGCATAATTCACATATATAATGTCTTGCAACAAGATGGCATTGCAAAATTCACATACATGGTAATTAGACACTAAACAGGTGGCATTCACACAAAGCATGTCTAAACTAAGCAAATGACATGCCAATGCAAGACACCATATGCATGATATGAGCAATATAACCCTGCCAAGTTAGAGCATGCACCTCAGGGGGGAAATAGGACTGGTCATCTATCTCTGAATCCTCCTCTGAGGAGCTATCCGTAACCAGCAAGACATGCGCTTCGTCAGATAGCATTGTCTGCTCTGAAGACCTTGTTTCCACTCCAGATTTTTCCATGACCGTGTCGAATGGCTAATGCATAGGAAGAGTAATTGAATGTACTAAAATTGTTGACAAATTTAATACGTAATAAAAAAAATATGGCATGATATAATTCACATATAAGATGACTGGCTAACCAGGGTGGCATTGCAAAATTCACATATATGACGCCTGGCTAAACAAGATGGCATTGCATGATTCACATATACGATAAAGAAACTAAACAGATGGCATTCACACAAATCATGTCTAAACTAAGCAGATGACATATTTGATGTATAAAGTAAGCAATGCAAGGCACCATATGCATGATATTTCCAACATCAGCATGCCAAGTTAGAGCGAAGACCTCAGGGGGTAAATAGGAGTGGTCTTGTCCTTCTGAATCCCCCCTCAGAACAGTTATCTTCCTCTTGATTACAATCCGAAATGGGTGGAGGGGGTCTGCCTTTGCGCCCACCATGGAGCGACGTCTGCATGAAATTTTATTGCCACGCAAGGCTCGTCTCTTTTGCTCTACATGTTCAGTTCCATTATGCACAATAACTAACATGCAGAGGAATAAAACATGGTGAGATTATGTAAGGAGTGCATGCACAAATCTAGAGTGATGGAAAACTGTGGATAGACCCAAAACCAATGATAGCAGGCAGATAATAGTTTTAGTTAAAAAATACAGATAATGGCTCCTTTAATGTTTGTTTCCACCCAACATGAAACTCATAGTAGACACCGAGATTAACTAGATAGTAGACAGATAGTATTGATTGCTGCCCCAATATGTACCCCACAACCATTTAAAAACTCAAGTTTGAGCATTAGTTTGGACCTGGCTCGGAGTCTAATAGGTGAACTGGACGATAAAGTAGCATGTCATCATATTAAGTGATGCATAACGTAAGCAGACACGAAAGAGTGCGACCTCTCTTGCGGACCCGAGTAGTCCTTAAGGTCGTCTGCTCAGTTGATGATGGTAATGTAGTTGTCGTGGCTGCCGACGGCAGGGAAGATCTAAGGCGATGAAAGAGAGTCTGGAGAGCGGATCCCTGTTGTGGTGAACCCTTCCGTCATTAGAGCAGCTGAGCTGGGGTGGAACACAGCACAGCAGGAGCGGGACAAACCACACAAGGTTTTCTTTGACACATATCTATAACAGAAGTAATTGTGTAAGGGCTTGTTTGAATTTGAGGATTCTAACAATGCAGGGGTAGGAAATACATAGGAATAGGATAGGAATGCACGTGCAAAACAGAGAATTTAAAAACACATGATTTCTGCCAATCTGGGTGTTTGATTCACAAGAATTGGAAGATCACAGGATGCAAAGAAGCATGGTGAGATTAAGTCAAACCACAAGAACATGTAGGGTTATAATGCTATTATGCTACTATCTCTTAGTGTTGTGCTTCATGAATAGGAATTTGAAAATGAGGACAAGTGGATATTAAAATTCCTACGGTTTTTCTTTCAAGGAGACACTAAAGGAACAAATCCTACAGTTTTCCTTTGCTCCATTCATTTGAACCAAATGCATGAATAGTAGTACCATAGGAAACTTTCCAATTCCTATGTTTTTCCTTCACTTTTCTTTTCAAGCATTGGCGCTTCTAGTAGGCAGGCTTGAGCAGGGAAAAGCCTACACTCAAAAAATAGTTTTGTGCTACTTCTACTACTTTGGACCCAGGCCACCGCCCTACTAGCTCAACTCCCAGGCCCATCTGCAAATGCACAACTCAAACACGCAGAGATAAATATTGATGGCATTCAAGAGAGTCCATCACGGATAGCTAAGTTGCCTGGTACCTCACTGTTTGTCATATAGTAGGAGAAACTAATCATATTTCACATTACTACGTGTGCTCAGTGGACAATATATATAACATGTAGAGTAAAAAAGAGATGCAACAAGTGTACAACCTCTTTGGCGAAGCCATGTTGATCTCAGCGTGATTGGGTTGGTCGGCGAGGATGCTCTGGCTGATTTGGCTGTCGGAGGAGGGGAAGAAGACCTTAGGCGTCTGGAGATGGAGCCCGGGGTACTGCTCCGCTGTGATGGAGGGTTTCGTCGTTGGAGCAGCTCCGGTGAGTTGTACGACGGCGAGGCTGAAGCATGACAAGAGAGACAATGTTAACCTGAGTGGAATTCTAATAGCATCTGCAATAGATGACGTAAAATACATAACACAAAGTGCTAGATGTAAAATACATCAGCCGCTCATCTCTGAACTTAACTGTCGAAACTGAATTTAACTGTCAAAACTGAATTTAACTGTAACTGAATTCTGCTGTAGAAACTGAATTTTACTATCAAAACGCACTAGTAGCAGTGCGTGCGAAAGCCGTGGCAGCTGGTCGTGTAGCAGCATCTCGGGTAGCAGCTGAAGGGGCTCGAGGAGGAGCAGGATCTGCTGCTCGTGCAGCAGCAGCGCGCGCAAGAGTAGAGCAGCAGCGTAAGAAAGTGCAAGAGCGAGAGAAGCAGCGCAAGCAAGAGTGAGACCAGCAGCGTGAGCGAGAGCAAGAGCAGACCAGGCAGGGGACCGAGAGCAAGAGCAGAGTAGCAGCGTGAGTGAGAGCCAAAGCAGCAGCAGCTCCTACTGATGTGGACGTCGCTGCCGAGGGAGCGACGTCGTGGAGGAAGTGGCCGGCGATGCCACCGTGGATGGAGCCGCGCCATGTCGGCTCGCGACCGAGCACCGGCAGCACCGTGAGATCGAATCAAGAACAAAATGTGGCAATTAGTGTAGAACCTCTTTGGTGGCGCCGATTAGGCCTCAGCTTCATTTGAGGAATCGGTGATGATGCTACTCTTCTGATGGTGCAGGTAAAGACGGCGGTGTAGGAATGGAGGTGGCGCGAAAGACGAGGGGAACGTCGGGCAGCTCCTTGGAGGTGGAGGACAGGGTGGTTGAACCGGCGGGACGACGAGATCGACGATGGATCCTCATCCGGTGCGGTGGATGAGGGACGTCGAGGTGTTGCTGTGGACGACGTCGTCAGGGAAGAGGCTCCGGCTGGGTGGCGGACGGAGGAGGGTGTGGGGCTTCGTGGGTTTTCGCGGCCTCGGTGTATGAATGGGTGGGCGGATGGGATGGGAGGGGGAACCATGGCTTAGGGACGCGCTTGTACGAAATGTGGGGTAAGTTACAAAAGTACCCCCACCGATTTGAGCTAGGCGGTTCTTTCGGTTCAGGGGTATCGCGGGCATTTCGCGTGTCGGGATTTCGCAGGAGGTGGGAGTTTTCGCGCACGTTGTAATTTTGGGATAGAAAGGCGCGGGTTGAAATGGAGGGAGTTTTTGGAGCACAACGAGACAACGATATATCTTAAATATTTCGGGGTAACAAGGCGCGGGTTGAAGAGGCGAGAGTTTCGCAACACGATAGACAGAGATGCTAGCTTGAAATTTCGGCATGACAAGGCGCGTCTTGAAATTTCGGGAGAACAAGCTTAACGTGTACAAAAAAAAGATAATTCGCACTTCATCACTAGAGAGAGCCATGTCCCGTTTTACTATATTACTAGAAATGCATTCAAATACAACAACAACAAAACTAAAAAAATTGGGACAACAAACATAACGTGTACAGTACCAAATCAATTTGCACTTCCCTCAACAATAAAAAAACAATTCGTGTTCTCTAGCATATGGACTAAATTTGAGTACATGTTCCCTGTTTGAATGGGATTGTACTCGGGTTAGTTATACAACTATCTAAATATTATCTTCACAACACATGACATGAATATAGGAGTAGTAAATTCCTATATAAATATGAACTACATGTACATACGATCTCAAATTCAAATATATGTATCCATTTTATGTTGAATTCAAATCATAGTACATGTATGCTCTAGCTAGATGTTCAGAATCTAAACCATGTATGATACTACGTACAATGTGTTTAACACACACAACACACAAACAAACACCATTTAGACTAGTAAGGTACAAGTGCATTGCACGCATGAGATTTGGTAACCAAATTATGAATAAATACCACATTATAGCATGTAAGCTTTGAGTTATATATGCATGATGTAGATGTTCGTTTAATTCTTATAGTTTATCTCATTCAAAATCATTTAGTTTTTATAAAAAAGCTAATCTATTTTAAGATTCATGGAATTGTGCGTTGTAAAGCATAAAGTAAAAACAAATAATGGCAATTCATGTAGAAAAAATTTGGGCAATTATGATACGGAAGATTCTAGAACAAAGGAGAAGTGCTTGTGTTTTGCGGTTTGTGCATTATGCTTAAGTTCAACCATGAATTCTTCTAGATTGTACATGTGGAAAAATCTGGTGGAATGTAGGTGATATCCAACGTCCAGTAGTGCTCGGATATGCCATCTTTGCACCATCGGATTGGCTTCATCCAATGACCATCTTTCAAAGTTAAAGTTATTCGCACACTATATAAAAATATAAAATATAATATATAGGGGTATAGATATAGATATGTGATGCGAAAGCCACCCATTATCTCTAATTAGAATAGTGTGTCCATGCACGGATGTAATGTGGCCAAATGATGTCTGCCATCGATATCTCAAATTCAAATCAACCTAACCTTGTTCAATGTGTATACAGTATAGCTTGCTCGTTTCCAAACCACACCGCGCATATCTCAGTTATATTCATGCATGCATGGGTTTCAAACATCATGATCTCTTATTCAAATATTTGAATTCAACTGTACATTGATTATGATCTCACCTAGTCTTTTACACCCACACAGTCGTCTTCTATTTATAATTGTACCGCTAACTTTCTCTCGTGCATACATGCACACACACTACCACTCGGCATTATCCATCGCACATATGCAATCTTTTTCTTCAGGTCGGTCTCCCATGCATGCACACACACACGTCCCCCTCTTCATCATATCGGGCATTCTTTATCTCTCACATGCATGCGCAATGATCGATGTTCCACTATGTGTGTGTATATATAGCTAGGTCTTTCCCAGTTTTCCATACAAACCGATCGATCTATATATCTAGTGAGGTCTCACCCTCTTTCCCACGTACACATCGATCAATCTATACCTCTCTATATAGGATTACATAGCTAATACACCCACATTAATTATATATCCAACGTCCCCCTCTCATCATCCATGCCTTCCGCTTCATCTCTCAGACGCGCGCACAGTGGTGAAGACAGGGGCAGCAAGGCCCCCCCCCCCTAACATCACTATATATTGAGGCTAATATGAATGTGATCAGTAGATCAATTGCTGGTAAAATGGTTTAAGTTGATGAATTGGCCCTCCTCGTAAAGGATTAGCAATGCTTGCCCCCCTGGCTCATTTTTTTTCATGGCTCCACCACTGCGCGCAACAGCGCACGTTCTCGCCCCCTCTCTTTAAATATCAATCTCGCACTTGTGCACTCCTTCATAGTCTCCCTCCACTTGGCCCCTCGCACCATCTTCCAGCCTCCACCAGATTTTACCACATGTACAATCTAGAAGACTCCATGGTTGAACTTAAGCATAATGCACAAACCTCAAAACACAAGTGCTTCTCCCTTGTTCTAGAATCTTCTGTATCATAACTGCCCAAACTTTTTTTCTAGTTGAATTGCCATTATTTGTTTTTACTTTATGCTTTACAATGCACAATTCCATGAATCATAAAATAGATTAACTTTTTTATAAAAACTAATTGATTTTGAATGAGATGAACTATAGGAATTAAACTAACGGCTACATCATGCATATATGACTCAAAGCTTACATGCTATAGTGTGGTATTTGTTCATAATTTGGTTGCCAAATCTGATGTGTGCAATGCACTTGTACCTTACTGGTACTTCCAGTACGTGCAAAACACGTAAATTAGAATTCCAATGGCACGCTACACGGTGTCTATCTTTCAGTTCATGAAGCCACGTGGCACATGTGGAGGCGTTGTCGCGACCTCCTTGTGTGGATTGATCACAGTGACGTGCTACTGATTCCAGAAGAATGTACGCGTCCTCTCTCACGCACAATGGCAGTACATGCACGAACCGAAGATGTGCACGCACACACTCATTCCCTCGCACGCACACGCGGGTACACGGTGGGACGTATTTTTGTACGAAGATCCAACCCATGTGATAATTTGACGCATGTAAAATCCTTTACTTCATTGATGGTCAATTAATACAGCGCATGCAAATTGAGTGGACGTGAGGGAGGAAGTACTTGAGAAAGACATTACTACTCCACTTCATGCATGCGAGTAGTTAAATCATGGGTTGCTACTTCCATTGGTCTCCTTCTTGCCAATTTTTTACCATATTTTTAAGTAACATAATATTTATGCATGTCCTAAAAAGTGGCACAAAAAAAGGGGCCATAAACCAGGACGCATGCAACACGATCAATTTTTGCCAGGGCTATTGTTGGTGGCCTTTGTATTTAAATATGGACAGAGTGGAGTAGTACTATCTTTATCTTAGCCTCGTAGGGCTCTCCCAGCGCTTAGGCTCGCCACCCCGCCTCACCCACCGGATCCTGCCATGGATAATCCCTTAGATACCATGATCCCGCGGGCTGCCCTCTCGCTGCAGCCCGCAGCACTGCCGCCTTTGAGCGAAACCCACATGTGTTTTAGAGGGGATCCATTGCTCTGGAATCACAGATCGATGGCGCTGAAGGACATGCCAGGGATGCGTTTCAGGTGGTGGGCAGCAAGGGCAAATCATATCGAGGAAGCGTCGCATCGATTGGATAGAAGTTCGAAGGAGTTGCGCCTGGCGCAGCACAAGGCGGAGGCACAAGTCGATCTCAGGGGAGAGATGCTGAGGGATGTCAACATCTGGCAGCGCCGCGTTGATTTCGAGCTAGGGCTAATGGCAGAGATCATATTCACAGAGTCAACTGTAGAGGAAGAACGTGCATGCCTGCGGAATAGCATGAGCAGCCGGTGCAACTCTTCAAATGGACGGTAGGAGAAGCCAAATCGCAGGACCAGCTGCGGCGGCGGCGCTGGGCATGCATCATAGGCGAGGTGAGCTGCCCTCCTTCCCCGCCAGCGATGCAGTGACCTACTCGGTTGCTGGTGCAGTGAACTTGCGGCGACATGGCGGTTTGCAACCATGACAATCACTCCATCTATATGTATTGTATTCCTGTGAAAATACTTGGTTGTTTGGAAAAATATGGTAACTGATTTATCACTAGTTTTTGAATGCTTGATCGTGACAATCACCCGAAGCCACAACCAGAAGTCTCCATCGCGTAATACTTACGGTCGGTCGCACCAATAGACGGTCGGTCAGACCCGCGACACGCATCGGCTTGGTCTGACATGTACGACCAGTTATATCACTGACTTGTGCGACCGCATTTGAGCAGTGGTACTTGAAATTTGTGTTCCAGGAAACTCATCGGAAGCTGTTTCGGGCCTCGAAACCAAAACCATCAATTAATCTTTAGCTTGTTTCCATCACATTCCAAAGTGTATAGTATAATTAAGTGCAAACCTTCTCACACCTAGTACGTATCAAACCTGAACGTGTTCCCACTATGCAGGTTTTAGTACTAGTGCTAGTACTAGGTTATAAAAAGGGGAACTAGTACCTAGCTGAAAATCACCTACCTCTTCCTCCTCATAAGTCTTTCTTGTTTGTCCGTCCTTGCCATGGCCGGTGTGCGGAGATCTAGGTCGAGAACTACTCGTAACAAGGGAGCAGCAACCAAGGCCGCGGAAAAAAAAGAGAGGGCTCGCCACCTGGCAGAGACCTCGAAAGATCTCTCACGGGCAGGCGAGGGCTCCCAGGAGCGCCCTAGCCGCGGAGGTGAGTGCTCCCAGGAGCGCTCTAGCCATGGAAACGAGGGCTCCCAGGAGCGCCCTAGCCGCGGAGGAGAACATGCCGAGCTGGCGGCGCTGGAGCCATTATCCCTCGACGACATGCTTGATCAGCTCAATAAGCAGGAGGAGTTCATCGACGGCTTGGTGGAGCTGCTGAAGGAGAGCCACGACGACATGCCCACTGAGCTCAATGAGTAGGGGGAGTTGACCGCCAGCTTGGTGATGCTGTTGAAGAAGAGCATTGCCTCGGATAAGAAGGCGACCGGCTAAATCCTGCAACTTCAGGAGGACAAGGCAAAGGTCTGCCACGAGCTCGATCTGCTGAAGGAGGAGACCGCTGGCTGGAAGAAGCTGCATGAGAAGAGTAGTTCCTCAATGAAGATGCTGCAGGCCCTCGTCATGGAACAGAAGGAGGAGTTGGTGAAGCTCTGCATCGAGCACCCGGCTACTGTCAAGGTACGTAATGCGGCCGTGGAACAAATGATGAAGGCTCGTGTCGAGAAATCCCGCGTCATGGACAGAATGAAGAAGATGGCGGAGGAGATGCACAAGGAGATGGAGGTCGTGGAGGCGATGAAGAAGCAGTTACGACTCCACGGCCAGCAACCCTTCATGTAGTAGAGAGCAGCGCCCCAGACTTGTGTGTGCATCTTCCTTCTTTTTTGGTGTGATAATCTTCCTTCTTATTTTGCTCCTGTGTTTCTTCTTTTGCTTCGGGTGTTTCGCCGCACATGTCACGTTCTCTGCGAGGCATGAATAGAACAATGCTAACGATGAGCGGCGATGTGGGATCGATGACTAGCAAATTAGATCATTTTTTATCGCCATATCGCACTGGGCTGCCGTGTTTCGTGCTCCTCCGTCGTACTAGTACTCCAGTGGAAAATTTGAGTATACTGCACGGTTCTTTGCTCCTCCTCAGGTCGTCAGCAACATTTATACAAGCAGTCAAATCACAAGGCCCCGCCTTCCAGCAGTAATGAGACGTCAAATCACAAAGGCCCCCACCTCTCGTGAAACCGACAAAGCGAGACTGCCCCGCCCTCTAGCCTTTTAAATGTATACTTTTGTACGGTAGTAGTATCGATGGATTGCGCCATGGAGCAAAACTAACAAGATGAAAGAACAAAGGTGGTACATATAGAGAGCGCTCGTCGCCAAATTATGCATATAGTACTATTAAAAAAGCTAGTACGTGCTTAAATGGGGTGCTAAATTCTATTAAAGAAATTGGCATACCTATTTAATTCTTGGGTTTTTATTATTTACGCCACTAGTTGTGTATCACTACTCAGTTTTGCCATTAGAAGTTACAACTACTCAAAAATTCCATTGATCCATGAGATGCTTGCTGAAAAATGCAATTAGATATCTCAAAAATGCCATCGTTCCGTTAGATGTTTGCTAAAAAATGCCATTAGACATTGTTATTTTCACGTCAAACCCGTTGAGCATGTTATATGACAAAAATAAGCCGATTCTCTCTATCTCACAATGGTAAGTGTGGCCCTGCTTGTTAGGAGTAACCAAGCGAATAATTTTACAGGAAAATAAGAATGTTGTTGGGATCAAGTAGGCCCCACACTTTATTGTACTGTAGTGAGATAGAGGGAGGGCTGGCATGTTGGTCCATAGGTATTTATGTCATTATAACATGGCAAAAGAGATTTGAGTCACAATAATGGTGTCCAGCACAACACACCCCTCAAATAAAACTAAGCACCCTGAAATTCTTTGACAACTAAACTGCTGGCTATATGATGTTGGCCATATATATTGTACGTATATAATGTGAAGAAACGAGTGGTAGTACTACCAACTACAATATGAACTATAAGAAATACTAGTATGTACGTACTGAAGAGTTAAAGTAACAAGAAGGAACATAACATAGTTCTGCTGGGGCCTCAGCACAACACACCCCTTAAATAAAACTAAGCACCCTAAAATTAAACTAACCAACTAATCCGGTAGACACTGCATTACAACCACCATGAGCAACGACACTGCCACCTTACTCGGACTCCTCGTCCACGTGCTCAACTTCGTCCTTGTCCCTGTTCCTCTTGGGCGATACTTCTTTGCTTGAACTGCACACTTGGCTCTCGCTCTTCATCCAACCCTTATAGATATTGAAACAAAGGTAGGCATCCATTGCAGCGTAATTGATGTGGTCTATATCTAGGGCATTCCACTGCCATCCATGATGAAACTTGGGCGGAGGTTTTGTCAGTTTACCGTAGGAAGGATCAACCATGGCTGCTGCTAGGGTCAGCACTGAAGGCTGACGGGAGAACACCAGGAAATTCCTCTGGAGGTCGAAGGGCTCGCCTACAACGAGGCCTATCCGACCCATGACTTCTTTGTCATTCATAAAGTCTACAGAAATGAATTTGACTTTGCCGCCCCCGAGGAAGTTCTTAAAATCCTCGCACTCAACGTCGGCATGGCATATGTGGTAGACCAAGCACAAGTTATGCACGCAAACCTGGATCATGGCGGGCTTCTTATTCTCTTCCTCCTTTAGATTCTTCTCTTTTCCCAGGACTGTGGTGTGCTCAACATCTAGCCCAGCGATCCACTCATCACCCTTTGACTTTTTGAACATGCGTCTGAAGCGAGCAAGGCATCCTTTCACCGTCGCGGAAGAGCGGGTGTAGATGACGTCGAACTCATCGCCGGTGATGGTTCTAACCTTGTACTCACCGCCGATCATGGAGATTTGGGACGCCATGGTTTTGGGAGGAGGGTTAGGATTAATGGAAGTGTTGTAATGTGAAAGAATAGGACGACTAGGGGCGAACTGCCGTAATGTTAAAGGACGGCCAGAGACGAGTAGGAGCGAACTGCTAGCGGTTTTCCAATTGTAAAAATGCTGAGTGGGGCGTGCGAACGGCAGGGCAGTGGCTTGCCCGGTGGATAAATGAGTTCATGCACAGTACTATGGGGGCCCAATTAGATATCATGTCTACTAGACGCCCAATTAAATGGCTTCGTGCATCTGCGTGTTCCCACGTCAAGCGTCTTGAAAATTATAGGTGATATGAAGCTTTCCATGCTCCCATGATACGGGCTTCTGAGAGCTCTTGGATCTGAGATCGAACGGTTGCATGGCGTGATTCTAGACCTATGGGTGAATATCCTATCCTGGAGGGTTATTCTGCAAACACTACTGCAGGTTGCTGCTAACGCGACACTACGATCAGAGACCCTTTGACGAAACTATGTGCGATGCATTAATCGCAAACGCTGATGTGAAAAAACCGTCAAAAAGACGCAAAATGTTTGCGATGAATGATACATCAAACACGGTTCAGATTTTAGTTGTGTGTGCGATGCTGGGCATACGGTTGATCCATACGAACCGTTTGTGATGAGACAGAACAATAGAAACGGGCAGCCAAATCAAGGTGTGTGCGACATACGGCACACAGTTCGATCCGATGAACCGTTTGCGATGATCGAGGTGAACACAAATGATTCGGCGTAACAAGATGTGTGTGATACCCGGCAAACATGTCGGTAATCAGAATTGTGTGCGATCACTATAGACAGCCCATACGGTCCTTTTTTGTGAATTGTGTGCTCGTCAGGGCACACAGTTCAACAAACCAACCTGTGGGCGATAATCTAGGAGTTCTCTGTCGAATATGTATTACTAACCGTCTGCGATGAGATTGACAGGATAAACAGAGACAACAAATTAATATGAGCGAACGGAAACAGAGATATATACAGTCTGCTTAATTTAGTCCTTGTTGTTGTTGTTTTTGTTGGATGGCCCCGCGACATCGTCTTGGCAAGGACGCTTCTTGCCGCTGACCGTTGGTTTTCATCGTCGCCGCCGTCGTCATCATCGATGTTGTCGTCGTCCTCCTTGTTCGACCATTCCTCCTCATCATCATCGGCGTCCTCTTCTTCGTCCTCCGAGGGCTCCTCGCACGTCCGGTTGTCGTCTGACGACTCCGGAGGCGGCACCCTTCCATGATATGGATATAATGGAGGTCTGGGCTCGACGCCTGACTCATGGAAGACGAGCGGGATGGTTCAGATGTTGACCTATCATCGGGCGCCAGACTGCCGGCCGAACTATCGTCCTCGTTGTCGGACGATGAAGATGGTGGACACTTAAGCGGGGTATGCAGAGAAGAGGAAATGCCAATTGAAGGGGGGTTGACGTATTATCTAACCGCTGATATAATCAACCGCAATTATTTGTACCCAATTGCTCCAAATTCTCGGGGTTGCGTAGGACTCCTATTGGCTATTTGGCTGGTTTCTTTTTTCAGGACAAAACACAAGGAACGAGGTTTGGGATTATGCACCAGTACCGGTACGAACGGAGTAGGACAGTTGGCAAGCAATACATTGAGCTCTTCTTATTGATAAATCCAGTAATAATCAAACTACAAAGACAAAGGAAAATATCTGCATGAATCTTTGCGTAACATCAATGACATAGGACCTAGATGTGCATTACTTAGAGCACATCTAGATGTGCTTTAGCAATACTGTCAAACAAAACCCCTAATCATCATTGCAAACAGTGCATAGAACATGGCTAATGCGACAACCACAACTACACATGCTAGTTCCTTCTTGTCTCTTGCTTTCATCTGTTGGCTGTGATTGATTCTTTCTTGCTTCATCGTACTGATTATACATTCCAGATCAGCCAGTTTCTTCTTCAGCTTTACGTTATCTTCTGCGAGCTTGGTGATAACACTTCGAGCCCTGCCATGCCATTCTTCATCCAGCCAGTTAACAAAGGCACAAGCCTCATATCCCTGCCAATTTTAAATAGTATTCAGGATGAGTGGTGGCATTAACTCAAGTAAAATGACGAACTTAGCACTAACCTTGAAGGGGCAACTGAGAAACCGCCTGCCAATGTCAAATCCCTCCGTGCATACACGTCGAGCGGGAGTGTGCCCGTGCACACAACTCAGCTTTTGGTACTTCTCGGTGGCGCAAAACTAGGAGTCGAACTCGTGTTGCGGGAGTCTGGAGTCATGCTCCGAATCCGGCGGCAGATCGCTTTCCTTTGGGAGGGTCATTCAGGACGGATTCAGCAAGGAGCTACTTTGGACATGCTAAAAAAGATCAGGATAGATTGGAACCTGACAGGACGATTTGGATCCGTAGTACACCTGCCTTCTGATGACCTTAGGCAAGTGCTCGGCGGCGACCACCGTTGTGGCGGCGATACGAGCAGGAGCAGCTGCACCGAAACCATCAGCACCACTCGTCCGCATCCCTAGATAACCCCAATGTCAGCACCACACGAGGAAATTGGAGGTTATCTAGGGACTTGGGGGAAATGGGGAAACTGTGGGGATAAGCTAACGGTCGGGAACTACTTATGGCACTATATGTTGTATACGGCACACTGTTTATACATGTCGTTTGTGTTAGGAATTACAACATCACACATGATTTCCGCACCAAACCATGTGAGAAGACAACGTAGGTGAGACACGATTGCCGTTACATAACCGTATGCGATGTACTACCATGTACATATAATTGAGTTACAGTGATACCATGTAAACAGTCGCTCTGCGGATATCCGTAAAAAAACAACCGCTCTGCATATAGAGATGGCGGCGGCGGCCTAGGCAGCGGATACCGAAGAAGAGGTCAATCCTCGGTCGATGGGCGGTGGCGGCGTCATAGGAGGTCAATCCTCAGTCTGCGGCGGGAGATAGGAGGAGCTCAACCATCGAGGTCAGCGGCGGCGAGATTCGGGCACATCCATCGCGGTCGATGGTAGGATAGTGGAGGTCGAACTTCAGGCGGCAGCCGCACTACGCTTTGCTCCTCGACCTTGTTGTCTCGGCGTGCCACCGCATCGCGCTTCTCTGTTTGCTGGGTGGAGGTCGCCGCGCGGCTAATTAATTAAGGTATTCTTTTCGTGAGTGGCTTAATTAAGGTATTCAATTCCTAAGAGTAGTGTTGTACTAGTACTCCGCGTGTAAATTGACTGGCCATTAATTTTTGTCATTGCACATCTGGATAACAATATGGAGCGCCCTCGGTAATTATGAAAATAAAACCTTGTGATTTATGCACGCATCTTTGGGCAACAGTTAATCCGTGTATTAATGTTGTTGTTTTGTTTTTAATTACCATTCGTGTGGTGCATATGGAACGATCTCGATGGATGAATAATCGGAAAACCGCAGAATTTATCAGTGGTGTGACAAAGTTCATGAATTTGGCTGAAAGTACAAAGAGGAGAATTGGTGATGCAGATTACATCCTGTGTCCATGTGCTGATTGTGCCAATACAGAGTCACATATAGTTGGAGATGTCCAGTGGCACTTATCCTCTTGGGGATTCATGGATGGATATACACGTTGGACCAGACACGGTGAAGAGGAGGTCATGGATGGAGATACCCAGGGCTGCGAGATGCCAAATGCTAATCAGTGTCACATGGATGTTGAATCTAACATCGGGGCAGAGGTGTCAAGCTACCAATGGAACACCGGAAAGCCGAAACGCCCACTGGAAAACCAAGACGTCAACGGAGATGACGACGATCTTGATATGCCAGATTTTGCTGCTATGATTGCAGATTTCGAGGGCCCAAAAAAGGATATGATTGGGTACAAGGATCTGCCAACCATTGATGCAGACTCCAAGAAAGAATTGTATACAGGTTGCAAAAAGAAATATTCCAGGTTGAGTGCCACCCTAGTGCTTCTCAGATTTAAAACAGCAAACGGTCTATCAAACAAGGGCTTCAGAGATGCTAGGTCTTTTCAAAGAAATTCTTCCAGAAGATAATGTGCTCCCCAGAAGCATGAATGAAGCGAAGAAAATTGTTTGCACATTGGGACTTGAAGTACAAAGGATACACGCTTGTCTGAATGATTGTATATTGTACCATGGTGAGTACAAAGATTTGCGTGCATGTCCCACATGCAAGCATGCATGATACAAGCGCAGGAGAGCAAAGGACAAGTACAAATTGGAGGACAAGATCAAGACAGGAATCCCATTCAAGGTTGTCTGGTACTTGCCTTTAATTCCAAGGTTGACGCGTTTGTTTGCAAACCCTAGAGAGGCAAAGAGGTTGCGGTGGCATCATGATGAGCGAATTGCGGACAGGTTTATGAGGCACCCAAAATATGGGGCTCAGTGGGAATTAATCGACAACAAGTTTGAAGACTTTGCCAAGGCCTAGAAGTATAAGTCTCGGGGAGTGTACTAACGGGATGAATCCTTTTGGCGATATGAGCACCAATCACAGCACATGGCCGGTGCTTCTGTCCATATATAACCTAGCTCCTTGGTTGTGTATGAAGAAAAAATACATTATGACGTCAATGGTTATCCAAGGCCCGAAGCAACCTGGAAATGACATCGACATTTGCTTTTAGCTACTAGTAGAAGAACTGCTGACAGTGTGGATAGATGCGCCTACTGTAAAATGTTATGATGCTTACAGAAAGGAGATTTTCGATCGACATGCGATGCTGGTGCACACCATTTAAGATATGCCGGCATTAGGCAACACATCGGGGCAGAAAACAAAGGGAGATGTAGGGAGTGTCACATGCATGGATAGGACAGCTAGCAGAAGACTTCCCAAGTCGCACAAAACTGTGTATTTGCGTCATCGTAGGTTCTTACGAAAAAATCACCCATACTGGAAGATGAAAGATGAATTTGATGGTACGACAGAGGTAGGTGCGGGCCCAAGACCCTATGATGGGGAGGTGGTCCACAACATGGCTAAACAAATTAATGTTGTGCTTGGCAAGAACCACCATTTGACGGTGAAACAAACACCCAAGGGCCAGGTGTTTAAGAAGAAATCAATGTTCTGGAAATTACCTTACTGGGAGATTCTACGTGTACGTCACTGCGTCGATGTCATGCACGTAGAGAAGAATGTATGTGAAAGCATCCTTGGTACTCTACTCAAGATTAAAGGTAAAAGAAAGGATGGTGACAGTTCATGGCTCGATATGATTGCTGATCAATCAAAACACAAGAGTGAAGCAGAAGATGATCACGGCTCGATATGATTGCTGATCAATCAAAATGCAAGAGTGAAGAAGAAGATGATGCCAAATTCATCAAAGCTCGCCAGAGTTACATTTTCAGTACAAAAGAAGCAACACAGTTCTTCACCTATTTGTTGTCAGTTAAGACACCCTCTTCCTACTTCGCAAACATCAGAAGTCTCGTGGATGTGAGCTTAGGTAAAATGAAATTGGGACACATGATTGCCACGTAATGTTGACACAGATCCTCCTAGTGGCCATTAGGAATCTGATGGACAAAGATATAAGAAACACACTCATTGAGCTCTGTGATTTATTCAACCAACTATGGCGGAAAGTTGTAGATCCTGAAGAGTTGGATCATATGCAAGATGATATTGGAAGAATATTGTCCAACCTAGAGATGTTTTTCCCACCGTCATTCTTTGATGTCATGGTCCATCTCACCGTGCACCTTGTTGACGAGATAAAGTATTGTGGTCCTGTGTTTCTTCGCAACATGTATCCCTTCGAGCGGTTCATGGGAATACTGAAGCGCTTTTGTCGGGACCGAAACCATCCAGAGGCAAGCATCCTACAAGGTTATATCGCGGAGGTGGTGGTTGAGTTTTGCACCAAATACATGAAACAAACACCTATAGGTTTTCCCCTCTCTTGCCACGAGGGGAGGCTAAAATGTAAGCCGGTCCTTGCTGGCATGCAAATGGCTGCACCTGGAGAATTGGCAGAGAAAGCCCATTTGACGGTACTGCTTAATAGCCCAGTTCTCAGCGCTTATGCCGAAGAACACTTGGCGGAGATACGCCAAAGCTTCTTACCAATGGTGCCTTCATCAGATGTGGAGATGAAGGAGCACACTAAGAACTACGCCAAATGGCTGAAGAATCGTTTGGCACAAGGATCCATCGATGAAATTGCTACGTGGTTGGAACAAAATCCATCACCTACAGTGTTGACGTACCAAGCATATGACATAAATGGATACACGTTCTACACCGAGGAACATGATGAGAAAACCTCATATCAGAACAACGCTGTTCGAATAGAATGCATGACTGTAGATGAAGATGATAAAAGGGTATACTATGGAACCATCAAAGAATTTTGGGAGCTTGAGTATGTGAAAGTTAAGGTGTCATTATTCAGGTGCGCATGGATCCCTCTTGGTCATGTAAGGGTTGATGATTACAGGAAGACCTGTGTTAACAGGACAACGATGGCATATCACGCGGACCCGTTCATTCTTGTCAGCGATGCTACCTAGATTTTCTTTGCGGAAGACCCCTTGCATAAGAACTGCCATGTAGTGATGCATGGGAAGAGGAGGGTACTGGGTGTCGAGGATGTTGCCTATGAGGACGAGTACGATGAATTTGCTGAGTTGCCAGCCAAGGGATCACGCACCCGTGCAACAGAGCAGCGTAAAAATCATCAGAAAACCCAAGTTCATTCGAGGTCAACTTAATTATCCTAGTTCCCCCATGTACATGTGAATTAAGCCGTAAGACTAGTCTTTATGCCTACCCTGCAACTTAATTCATTCAATTTAGAACTGTCGCGTGTATTGCATTTGTGAGTTAAGGGTTTTCTGTTGATGTAAGAACTATTAATATGTTGACCTTGATATGCTGTCAGCTCAGGCAATGAATATGAATTGTTTTTTGTTATTATTATTATTATATCATAGAGGTAGCACTCTCAATTGATCTCACTATAGTATGTGTGAACAAAAATATGCAATCTGGTTTGCAAATAGCACACGGTTCGTTGATGGAAGCCGTGTGCCGACCAAACCCCGCTCGTGATTTGAGTCGTGCTTTCTGATTGGCCAGAACCCAAACCCCACGGATCGTACGTCTGCACTGTTGGATGTTCCCAGATCGAACGGCGATCCTCATCCCTTTCGACAGCACATACTGTTCCGGTTGTAATTCTAATTTTATGCACAAAATGCACGTTAAACTCAAAAAATGTCTTAAGTATAGCTAACGATACCTGAAATGCGCCAGAAAATCAAACCCGTGGTATGATGGTGATTGCGTACCGTGGAAATTTTTATGAGGCCAAACGATGAAGTCACCGGCCACTGGAGTTTGAATTCAAACGTCTCCTTTTGGAAACCATGATCCTTCATGTAAGATGCTCCGATTTGGAAGGAGCGATCATCAAAACTTCTACCAAACTTTACCAATTTTTTTTCCACTGGGTCGTGAGAGCACGCCACGGGCACACATCGATTTTGATGATGTCCGGACTCCATCTAAATTTCCTATGATTAAAATACCAACTAGGCCTACGCCAGTGGCCGCACCTCGCGACCGAAATGTTTGAAACTTCTCCCTGCTTCTCGAATAAACAGATGAAAACTCGCAAAGCGACGCACAAATGATTTATATTGCCAGGCTGATCATAATGGGAGTATCATGGCTAGTATCATGCATGCCAACTAGGCAATTTTGATGAGCTTTCATAGAGAGAGGGTTAAGTATCATATCATGATACTGTATCATAATAAATGCTATGCTATTATGTGTCATGCATGGCAATAAATAAAATACTACATGATACTAACTTATGATACTATGCGCGCATTACAGAGGTATAGTATCATACGCATGATACTAGTATATGATACTCCGCATTAGGATGTTTCCAATGCATTGATGCTTACATGAGGTGCTAAGCATATTAAATACTTTAGCAACTAAAGACCCCAATGCATAGGTGCTTAACTTGTTGGTGCTAAGTATCCTTCATTTAATGATTTTGCTACTAAAGTTCTCCATGCATTGGTGGGATTCTTCCATTTAAGTGTTTTGCCTAGGTTCTCGCGCTTGGCATTGTTTCTTCCTGGGTCACCACACCCATCTCTCTCCTCTTAATTACCTTGCGACATCAGATTTTTGCCTACGTGGCAGCCCTAGCACCTGTACAAGGTGGAGCATTGGGAGGGGCCTTACAACTAGCCTTATTATATACTAGTATCATGCATATGATACTATAGTATATGATATTACCTCCGTAATGCGCGCATAATATCATAAGTTAGTATCTTAGGTTGCCTTATTAATTGCCATGCATGGCACAAAATAGTACACCATTTAGTATGATACGGGTATCATGATATGATACCACACCTTCTCTTTCCTCATTTAACTGTGTGCCACTACATCATCCAAGAAGTCTAGTAGTTGGCATGCATGATACCGCTTATGATACTCCCATTACGCCAGCCTTAGGGTGGCCATAGTGGGGGTATCATAGCCGGTATCATGCACTCGGGAATAGCAAATATGATAATGTGACAAAGAAGTAACATAGATAGATACCGTAACATAATAAATATGCTATACTACTTACGGTCATCTATGATACTATGCACTATGAAGGTACGTACGTAGTATCATACACTAGTATCATATGCATGATACTATACAGTTATATGATACTCCCCACTATAAGGCTGGTCATAGTGGTGGTATCATAGCCGATATCATGCACTTGGAAATAGCAAGTATGCTGATGTGGCAAAAATTAAATAAGATAGAGAGGGTTAGAGTAACATATAGGTAGATACTGTATCATGTTAAATGCGGTGCTAATTTGTGTCATGCATGGAAATATATATGATCATCTATGATACTACTCTATTATACTGTGCACTATAATTAAAGGTAGCATCATACATTAGTATCATATATATATATATATATATATATATATATATATATATATATATATATATATATATATATATATATATATATATATATAGTGTTACTATTCATCACCCAGGGTGCAGAATAAGTTATTCTTCACCCGAGGTAATCTTACGACCATTTCATAAATAAATTACATTTGAAATACAAATAGTTACATTCATATTGATTTACTGTATAAAATTTGGCATTAACAAAAAAAATATAGGTCAAAAAATGTAATTTATGTACATTTTACACTATGTTTTTACATTTGTAATTTTACGTAACATAAATTTTTTTTACGACGATTATAGGTTTTCTTACGTTCTCTTTTTATCTCTAAAATAAGACAAAATTTACGAAACGTAAAATTACGGTGCATAGATGTTAAAATAGAGGTGGGTGAAGAATAACTGTTCCTCACCCAGGGTGACGAATAGTCAATCCCTATATATATGAAAAATCCATCCTACCACCCGGTGATAGTTACCCACCTCTATATAGGACTACTAGCTTAAAAAATTGACATTTTTTGGGGGCACGCCATGTATTTGCTACAATGTCTCGGTGCACTGGACTACTAGCTTTGCTCTCTTCATTGTTTATTTGTAGCTACCTTGTGCTATAAAATTGCTACAAATTACAATGTTTGGAGCATTTTTCATGCGTGACATGTACTTTAGCTGCTAATCCGATCCTCCGGGAGTTCATATATTACTACCATAGGAGTTCAAAAACTACACCACAAAAAAATTGCCCATGTAGTATATTTTTTTAAAGATACTCTAAAAAGTTCATGTATACCTACTGAGGTGCTATACAATCTCGATGCTTTGATTTCTGTATATGTATCTGTATGTATGTGTGTACTTGCTGTTTGGTATTCAGGCACATTCTTGTTCATGCTGAAATTACACCGTGAAACAAGTCATCCCATCTCCTTCTCTAGGCCTAAAAGTTTTGGCTATTTCGTGGTTTGCTGGTTTGACTCATGAGCACCATTCTCATTTGCATCCTTCAAATCTGGTTTCCTGGTTTGACTCTTTTCATTCAACATATGATGCCTAGATAGAATAACTTCGGCTTTGTTGCAACAAGTTGTGTGAAAAATGTAGTGAAAAAATAAATTGTGCTCCCAAAAGTTCATATGTACAGTACTTGCTTAGGAATATCATTGTGTTTGTGTTGTTCTTGTAGTGCAAAAATGTGTCATCCCCAAAATATATAAACAAAAAGTATGTAAAGTTCAAAATGTATAACCCTATAAGTTCATAGAAAACAGAAACACACTAAACGAAAATAATGAAACACAAAACCCATGGAATTCGCAGGGAAAACATAATAAGTCTTAAGGTAATAAATATAGAAGTTCATATTTCAAAACAAATGAACTATTTGGGAAAGTAAAATGAAGTATTTAAAGTACAGAAATCTTTTTAGGTTTCTTTATGAACCTCTAATGTTACTCTACATGAACTTGGTTGTTCTTTTTACATGAACTTGTAACATTAGCCTCCTCACCCATGTTTGCGATGTGATGTACACACCACCATATCTCCCTATCGTCGATGAGATACATCTGAAAAAGTTCATGTTTGCTACTTAGTTCAAAATAGGTCGACAAAGAAGGGACTTCAATAAACCCTTGTTTTTCCTTACTATACTTTAGCCATCTGTATGCTGGGGTCAAAGAAAATAGTGCCTAACTGCACTCTTGTTTTTTGCTATATATCATTCTTATAGTTCCTCTGGTCAGAATATTATAAAGGTACACACTATGCAGTGCTAATATATGTTCATGTGAGCATTTTCCCTTCTGTATTGTATTGCGTGATGGGTTACCTGGAGAATTTACTATAGCACACAGAGTTCTACATATGGTGCTAGTTTTGTTATTAGTGTGATTCTGGTTAGTAGAACAGAATTGGCTCCCTCCACCGAATGACAACCTGCATCAGTTTGAGAGGGGCGCGTGGGTCAGTTCTACGACGACGAGTTAGGCAGCCTACCTTCGCGTCACGAATTGTGCAGTTCGATCTTGTGCGAGTTGGAAATTCCCTGATGCTGAGTGTGTCAGTCCAACCCTACGCTAGAAGGCAAGCCTCCCCTTGGTCGCCCATCAGTCCTATGCCAGACAGTATCTTACTTAACTTAATCTTTAACAGTCTTTTTGCAATTGTTTTTTTCTCTTGAAGGTGGATATTACTATGGGAAGCTTAAATTTCCTTCTAATTACCCTTTTAATATTTAACAGCCTTTCTGCACTTGTTTTTTCCTCCTGAAGGTTTTTTTCCATGAGTTACCGATTTTCTTTTGTGCAACAGTTCGACCTCGATGGCAAAATCCCGGCGCACCCAGTCGCCGCTCGTGATCCCTGCTCCTTCAGCTCGACTTCGCAGGCGCAGTCAGTCCACAGGAGTAGGAGCGGCGTGCCCGACAACAAACAAGACCAGAAGGTATGTGCTCGGAAATTTAAAATTCTGTATACATTTGCCGAAGTTGTAGCTTCTTTCAAAGTTCAAAATGAAAAAGATATTTAGTTCAACTTGTTCTAGCAAACCATGTGTGAGACCTTGGCAGCATGTCTACACACTATCTAGCACAGACAAATGTCCGGCATAGTCAAACTCCTAGCCCTGTTTGGGTAGATAGTCTAAACAGGACAATGTCAATCTCATAAATCCATTTCTCTATTCACCAAATGTTCTTTGGAGATAACAACCCCTGTAGTCCCTCAATCTCTCAAATTTGTTTGAAGCTGAGTGTACTTATTCTGATGCTCTGGTTGACCTTATGCTTGCAGCTGAGTTGGACTTCCTCCTATTCAAATTCTTGCAACTTTCAATTATGTTTTGTTCGAAAGCTACTTGCTGTAAAGTAGTATATGTGCTAGCATTTCAGTATAGCTTCCGAAAAAAAGTGGTTGGAGTTCTCATTTTGTTTAGAAGAAGATAGGACGGGAAATCTTGAATGGAAAGCTCATATGAGTGTGGATGGTTTGAGTAAATTGGTGACGGGTGGAGATCATTCATGTTGATTATTTTTTACAATAATGATAGGTCCACTAGAGAATTTGTTGAAGATTAGATAAGAGTGAAAAATAAGTTTAGAAGTGATGCTAAAAACTGAGACGTGTCAAATTTAACATTCTCTAATTTCTTTTCTATTATTTTCTTTAGTTTTGGTGTCTGAATTTGTGGATATATGCATTACAGCGGGCCCCAATATTTATTTCTTCAATTCTCTAACAAACAAGAGCTCTTTTTCAGTTCATAAAAAAAATCACATACAGTTTTCTCTAGCAATTCGTGATGCTTCTCCGGCGAGGACGCCGTGCTGCACCGGCGGCGCCACACATGTCCAGTTTTCTCTAGTATATTTGATGTATGACCTGCAGTAGTTCTGCAGTGCACACAGAAAAAAAAACTAGCAGTTCAATTACTAAATTAATTTTTTAGTTAAGTTCAATTAATAAATTTACTTCAGTTCAAAATGTTACTCCCTCCTTCCCATATTGTTAGGCGCTTTAGATTTCAGCATGAAAATTAGCGCACATCGTTTGTTACTCGAGCTATCGTACAGGTACGAGAGACGGAGGCATGCACGACCTCAAAAAAAGGAAAGGGAGGCATGCACAATCTCTTTGACCACGTCCTTTAACTGCACGATCCCTTTGTTACCTACTAGTACTCCCTAATTTCCAGGAATTTAGCGATCGTCAGGATATTTTAACTGCTCGAGAGAGGGAGTTGTTTGCATGTGCCTTACATATTGGGATTGCATGCAAAAGCTAATACTCCTAACAATTTGGGAAGGAGGGAGTACTAAATTTACTTCAGTTCAAACTAGCAGTGGTAACGAGCTGTTCAATGTGGGGTTCGTGCAACATATAATGCAAAGTAGATAGGTGCAGGAAGAAAGGTACTTTATTTGATTTAGTTCTCTCATGATGCTTGTGTATTTCAATCCTCTAAGTTGCATTGCAAACGGCCAATAGTAGGATTTTTTCAGTGCTTTTATTGGAATTTTCAATGTATAGTTGCATTTCTTTTGCATCTCCTCACTGATAGAAGAACCCTGCTACTACTTCTTGGTGGGAATGGTTTGACATGTATGTCACTGCCTAGTATCATAAATATCCTAGCTAATAGGTCATGATTTTCTCTCTTTTGCCTATGTCTCTTAGTGTGTTACCCCTTCCTCTTTTCATATAGCATATTTTGAACATCAGATGCTTTAAAAAATGTGTCGTTCAAGTCCAAGTATAACTGCTGCAGGAGTTCAAAAATCTAAACAATTTAAGCTCAACCTAATTTCAAAGAACTGTTTTCCTTCATAAATTGTATTTTTGTTAGTTTGTTGTCACGGATAGTACAGATGCACGTTGCTGTGTAGTACATGTGTCCATTGATGTGTTCGAATCCCTTCCGTTCACTTTGATTCCTACAGGTGCTTCAATGTGTCGAGCGGCAGCAGCGCTTGATCCCTAGTGGTTGCCCGCGCAAGGAGGATACAGGGACGCTACAGTGGTGGAGGAGTCAGTACATGTAGTAGCTAGCTCAAGAAAAGGTATTGTCATGTAGCTTTGGTCTTACCATTGTGGTTTGTTGATTTTTTTTCTTGTGTTATTGCATGGGAAAATGAAAAAGAAAGGAGTTTTCTTTTTACAATTGATGATGGGATTGCATGGCTTCATCCAGAAAAAAGTGTTATTGATAAACCAGCAGCAAGGATGATATGTTCATGAGCTGATTCCACATGCTGTCATTTGCAAATCAATTTCCAAATGTGAGAAAATAAAGAAGTGAGACTCTGAGTGTTGGTTTCATTGCACAAATAAAGTTCACATCCATGCCTTCTCAGACCTACATGTTCTACTTCTAATTTTAGTGACACACTCAGTTTAAGTTTCTTATTTTAGTTCAGTACAATTTCTAATTTTAGTTAAGTTCAGTACAATTTGTTCTATAAAATATAGTACAGCAAGCAATTCTATTGAGTGTTTTCTGTTGATATGTGCCCAAGAAACAAGAGATTCTTATTGAGTACAAGCTCCAAGTTTGCAAAATATATATGTTGTATGATATATATTCTGTTCCTGTAGGAGGTTCAAAGACTGCTGTGTAGCAAGTTCAGGAGTTTAGTTTTGTGAAAAAAGTGACTTCTTGGTTAATGCAATCCTCCTGTGGAAGCACTAAAACACGCTACCTGTTGAACTGATACTGAAGACAAGGAGCAGGACCAAGTGTGCTGGAAGTTTTTTTGTACCCATGTGCAGAAGCACTTTATTTTTCTGATAATTATTATTGTGTTCATGTGGGTGCTTGAAAAGTTCTGTACAAGAATAGGGCGATGATTTTTGTGCTGAGGTTGGTGCTATAGGTAATATGATTCATGTACATGTATTATGTGTGGAAAAAAATTCTGCCAGATGAAAGGAAAAATGGTTTAATTAAAAATATTGATCAGTACGAGTTAAAAACGGTGGTCCGTTCGGAATAAAAGAAATGTCAGAATCAAATTGTAGAAGTTCAAGCAAAAAGAAACCCCATGCAATTCAAATGGTAAAAAGTACAAGTCGTAAAATTAGAGAAGTTTAGAACGTAAAAAAATGTAAGAGTTAAAAGAAAACATGCAAAACATTTTCTTTTTGAAAAGAATAATATTCAGTTCAATGATATAGACCATGCAAGTTCGGGACGATAATACAGTAAACTGTTGAAAAATCATAGTAAAGTCTGAGTCTGTGAAAGCACATATTCAGCACAGACCCATACAGAGATCAGTTTGAGTACTATATTTCCAAAATAGAAAAAATAGCACAACCGGTATCACCGTATTCAAAACTACTCTGTGAAAAATACCTCAGTACAAACATAGAGATAGATCAGTACAAGTACTCTGTTTTTTAAATAGAAAAAAACAACATGATGGGTTTCACCTTATTCAAAATTACTCTTAAACGGTTGCGAAGTAGAGAAACGTTCAACATGACTAAGTTTCGCATTTTCGATATCTATCCAACGGTATATTATTTGTCTCATTTCGACAAACTTTTCAAAAAAAACACGTTCGAAATCAAATTTGACCGTATTTGAATTCGAGTTTAGACCGTAAGGAATTAGAAAAATATTTCTATACGAAAAATTTGCGCATTTTCTATAGTTTTCCAACGCCGCATCATTTGTGTCAATCTGACAAACCGTTTGCAAAAAAACACGAAAATACGTTTCGCCCAGAATTTCACCCTTTTCCAAATTACTTTTAAATTGTATAGAATTTGAAAAAACATTAGATATATGGAAGAAGCGGATTTTCATCAGCTTTCCAATGCCATCTTATTTGCTCAAATCTGACAAACCGTTTGAAAATTACGTCCAAAATACGATTCACGTTTTCGGTTTTGAAAAAAAAATGGTTTTTTCAAAACTGCTCTTAAACCATAAATTTTTGCAAAAAAAAATTATATGATTGTAATTTAGATGTCAAGAGCTTTCCAATGATACATGTTGGGGAATGTAGTAATTTCAAAAAAATTCCTACGCACACGCAAGATCATGGTGATGCATAGCAACGAGAGGGGAGAGTGTTGTCCACGTACCCTCGTAGACCGACAGCGGAAGCGTTATCACAACGCGGTTGATGTAGTCGTACGTCTTCACGATCCGACCGATCAAGTACCGAACGTACGGCACCTCCGAGTTCTACACACGTTCAGCTCGATGACGTCCCTCGAACTCCGATCCAGCCGAGTGTTGAGGGAGAGTTTCGTCAGCACGACGGCGTGGTGACGATGATGATGTTCCACCGACGCAGGGCTTCGCCTAAACTCCGCAACGGTATTATCGAGGTGTAATATGGTGGAGGGGGGCACCGCACACGGCTAAGAGATCTCAAGGATCAATTGGTGTGTCTATGGGGTGCCCCCTGCCCCCGTATATAAAGGAGCAAGGGAGGAGGAGACCGGCCCTAGGAGGGGGCGCACCAAGTGTGGAGTCCTACTAGGACTCCCTAGTCCTAGTAGGATTCCACCTCCCATATGGAATAGGAAAAGAGGAAGGGAAAAAGAGAAGGAAGGAAGGGGGCGCCCCCCTTCCCTAGTCCAGTTCGGACCAGACCAAGGGGAGGGGTGCGGCCACCCTTGAGGCCCTTTTCCTTCTTTCCCGTATGGCCCAATAAGGCCCAATACGTATTCCCGTAACTCTCCGGTACTCCGAAAAATACCCGAATTACTTGGAACCTTTCCGAAGTCCGAATATAGTCGTTCAATATATCGATCTTTACGTCTCGACCATTTCGAGACTCCTCGTCATATCCCCGATCTCATCCGGGACTCCGAACTCCTTCGGTACATCAAAACTCAATAAAAACTGTCATCGTAACGTTAAGCGTGCGGACCCTACGGGTTCGAGAACTATGTAGACATGACCGAGACACGTCTCCGGTCAATAACCAATAGCGGGACCTGGATGCCCATATTGGCTCCCACATATTCTACGAAGATCTTTATCGGTCAGACCGCATAACAACATACGTTGTTCCCTTTGTCACCGGTATGTTACTTGCCCGAGATTTGATCGTCGGTATCTCGATACCTAGTTCAATCTCGTTACCGGCAAGTCTCTTTACTCGTTCTGTAACACATCATCCCGCAACTAACTCATTAGTCACAATGCTTGCAAGGCTTATAGTGATGTGCATTACCGAGTTGGCCCAGAGATACCTCTCCGACAATTGGAGTGACAAATCCTAATCTCGAAATACGCCAACCCAACAAGTACCTTTGGAGACACCTGTAGAGCACCTTTATAATCACCCATTTACGTTGTGACGTTTGGTAGCACACAAAGTGTTCCTCCGGTAAACGGGAGTTGCATAATCTCATAGTCATAGGAACATGTATAAGTCATGAAGAAAGCAATAGCAACATACTAAACGATCGGGTGCTAAGCTAACGGAATGGGTCATGTCAATCACGTCATTCTCCTAATGAGGTGATCTCGTTAATCAAATGACAACTTATGTCTATGGCTAGGAAACATAACCATCTTTGATTAACGAGCTAGTCAAGTAGAGACATACTAGTGACACTTTGTTAGTCTATATATTCACACATGTATTATGTTTCCGGTTAATACAATTCTAGCATGAATAATAAACATTTATCATGATACAAGGAAATAAATAATACTTTATTATTGCCTCTAGGGCATATTTCCTTCAATATATTACACACCCCGTTTCGACCCAAAAAATTGCAAAAAAAAAATTTGAACTAAAGAAGACGATTTTCAACAAAAATGAAAGTATCAGTTCAAACGCTCGAATTCATTAGTTCAACCGCTCGAATTCATCAGTTCAAGTAGGGTAACAGAATAATATTCTGTTACGTGAAACAGAATAGGCCAGATGTATATCCACACTATCTCGGATGGTTGTTATCAGAACCGTTCATTTGCTTTGAGATCCGCAGCTTTGACTGGATAGAGTTCCAATTTTACCAATTTAGGAATTTCGCCATTACAGATGAGGAATGCTAGGCCGGACCTTTTTGGAGTAGTATCCCCGGAATGGCAACCTACTGTCTGAGTTTTCAGTCGTGGTCAGAATAAAAAGTTGCTGTACCTTTCTCAACCGGCAGGGATGCACAGGAGCTACTTCGGGCAACGTATTGAATTGGCTGATGGTGGTAATTTATTAAAAGTTCTGAGCTGCCGCGTGCTGGACGGGCATGTAAGAGCTGCCTTTTTTGTATAGCCAAACAAGGTTCTGGACTGCGACGTGCTAGTCCGGACATGTAAATCCTTCCGCTTTCGTCTAGATAATGAAGGCGGTGCTGCACCGTTCGGACTAGTAAATGAATTACAGACGAAAAGCCCCGTGGCATGTATCCAAAAGAGTGTATGTAGTAAATGTCGTTCCGTTGTATCGGCCGCTCAAACAACAGTACGAACGTGCAATTACTACCGCCACCGGCCAGCTTTTGTTTTGCATATATCAAGTATCGTCCTCACCTTTGGCCTACACTATACTATCCCCTAGTATCGCCTGCTCGAAAAATGGAGGGTTTGGGAGATGGTAGCGCGAGCAACGGAAGCCGGAGTTCCACTGTCAGCAATGCTGGGATTGAAGACGCGTTTGCGGGAGCCATTCTCCCTGCCGGCGAGGAGGTCCATCCCGGCAGTGTTTCAACGATCCACAACAATGGCCGGCAGGTACGTATTCAGTGGTTTCAGCAGCTTTCATTATGAACGGGAGTTTTTTTTTGCTGAATGTTAGTTTTGTTTCCAGTACATTGATCCGCCGAACAACTTATTAGTCCCTCTGATTGTGAAGCAAGTTTCAATGGTAGCTCCATGTGCTTCGTATGGCGGGGCGCTGTCGATACATGGAATGCCTGACAACACGGTATGGAAGAACGAGTATATGGGCGTTTCTGTTTAGGTGGTTTTCATACTAACAGAATATAAAACAATCATGCGGCCATGTTGTTTGTAGGCGCCGCTGCTTGGTAGAATTTGGAACCGTGAGCATCTGACAGACGAGATTAACTTGATTCACCAGAACGGCATTGGCGCAATTCAGGCCAGAATATGGTTTTTTTTAACACCGCCCATCGCAGAAAATGTTTTTTTTTACAAGACAAAAGATTTGCCATTTCATTGATTAAGGAAGAAGGTTTAGACAATGCCACAAAGCGGCAAGAAAATAAAGGCCTACCCTCGCGCCATTATAATACTCAAGTGCTTGGCGCCCGCCCAAGCCCAAAGAGACAACTCCTCTTTAATCTTGCTAAAGAGGACCACCGAAGGAGCGGCCGTGCTGCGGAAAATTCTAGCATTGCGCTCCGACCAAATCTCCCAGGAGATGAGCGTCATCAGTGAAGCAAGCGCCTTGGGGGATTCGGTGCGGATATGAATGTTTTCTGTCCACCATTCCCTCACATAGACCCTCGTCGTCCAAGCAGCGGTATTGATGTGTTTCAAGCCGAGCCACTGGAGAATATCATTCCACATGCGAAGGGTGAAACGACATTGAAACAGTAGGTGGGCCGCCGATTCCTGACTTTGCTTGCAAAGGCGGCAAAGACCGCAGTTGGGCCATCCACGACGAATAAGGCGATCTGATGTCCGAATCCTGTTTTGAAGGGCAAGCCAAGCAAAAAATTTGCACCGCGGAGGAGCCCACACCTTCCACACCGAGTGAACCATGTCCGACGTAGTAAGGCCCTCAAATTGCGCCTTATAAGCTGATGAGGCAGAGTACAAACCGTCCTTGATGAACTTCCAAATAATGGAATCCTCCATATCCTCAGCAAGTGTGACCTGAGCAACCTTTTCCCAAAGGTTGGCAAACTGTTGAACATGGTCGATGGTTAGGCCATTGGAGATGTCGATGTGAGAGATCCAAGTGTTGTTTGTTAAAGCTTGTTGGACCGAGCAATTTTTCTTTTTGGATAGCTCAAAGACGTGAGGTGCAATATCACGCGGGCGCAACCCATTCAGCCAAGAGGAGTTCCAGAATCTGGCCGTACGCCCATTGCCAACCATGACTGTAGTGGCAGCCGCAAACAAATCTTTGCAAAAAATGTAAGTATAATGCCTTCCAAATACTGTGTGCATTTGGCCAGGTAGTCATGCATTTATAAAACAAATGCAGCAATGGTGACTACATATAATAGTTATGGCTCTATAAGGAGGCGGTATTCCCTCATGCACGTACGGGTCTACTCCTTAAGCTGCGTGACAGACAAAGATGTGTGTGCATTTGCTCAGATTTTGGGTGATTGTTGTGTGTCTAACTCTGAATACACCATGTCTTGATTTTCAGTGTTGTGATATACTACAGTGACATCACTCACCACTTCCTCCATTGCATATATGTTTACTTGGACCTTCAGAAAAAGGGAAGGTTCGACCCCCTTTGACCCGTTCTTGTAAGTAACCATGCGCCGTATTTGTATTTGTTGACCCAGCTACTCTTTTATACTACAATACAAAAAGCAAGGCAACGACCCCTCCTGCAGGAAAACCAATTCCCTCTTGGTCTTCCGATTCGTATGATAGGTCGTCAATCCGTCGGGGCGCGCTCGGGCTCGAAGGCGGGATTCGTATGATGGTCAGTTTTTTCGACGTCTGACACTCAACATTGAAGGGATCATGATGCGTTTTGAACACTTCTTTTGGAGGTGTATTGGGCGAAAACAATATTTTTAAGATTTGGATTTCAACGTATGAAAAACACACAAAACGATTGGTGAGCACGAGAAAGCGGATGCACATAGTAGCGATGGAGAACTAAGGGACAATGATATCGATAAAGACGACACTGCAGAGATCGATCGCTCCCGTAGCGCGGTGTACAAAACTCATCGTGTCTTCAAATCGCATTAGATGGGGGACGGGGATACCTTAGATTGCCGTGTGCCGCCGCCCTATGAACAAACGCAGTTCCTCAATCTTCAGCTGCGCGCTTCAACCTCTGGTGTTTGGGGAGCGGACACCGAATACTCTGCTCGGCTTTCGCAGGAGTAGAACTGTAGAAGCACCGGGCTATAGCTGCCGCGTGAGTGCGATCACGGGCCGCACTTGACTGTCTGTGCAATAACTTTCAAGGGGAGTGGACAAAAAAGATGACAGACAAACTCTGAACCCGGGATTCTATGAGCCACCGGCCGGGCGTTTTGTTTCGAGGGTGAGCATTAACTTTTGTTCCAGTAAAATAGTAAATCCTCCTCGTGACTATGCGAGAATTTCTTTCTTCTACTTTCGGTCATGAAGGACGCCTCTCGAATATGGAGCCCATAGTTTAGCTAAACATCCCTTGCACTTAGACTAGCCACAATGGGTAGTAACATAGAGTAGTAACATGCCCATGTTACTACTCTATGTTACTATCTCAATAGTGGGTAGTAACATAAGTGTGGTAACATGCAAAGCTTCATTTATTACGTTATAGACTCATATTGCATTGGGACATGTGATGTTACAGTAACTAGCTAAGTTACTAGTACTACATCTCTCCTCATTAACTCATTGCCACATAAGCAAAATTGCTGAGTTGGACTCGATGTTACTACCGAAGTTACTCCCAGTGTGGTTAGTCTTAGGAGAGGGCCGCCGTTTGTGGCTGTTACAACCCTTTGATATTTCTCGTATTCTTGTATTTCGTCATATAGATCAATAAAGTGAAGCATGTTTTCTTTAGAAAAAAACTAAATCCCGTGTCTTGGGACAACTCCAACGCGCCGACGCAAACCGACAAGAATTTCGTCCGCCATTTCGTTTGGCTCTACCAGTGAAACACGATCGATGCATTATCCGCGTGCTTATTAAGAAAACTAAAATACCCATAAAATTTGAAGCATGTAAATAAGTTAAACATAATTAAACAATAAAACAGGTGGTCAAACGCCGGCTAGAATCCACTTAAGCATAATTAAACATATTTTTTTCTTGGAATACGCAAAGATTGTGTATCATTTCATTGATAGAAAAAGATAGAATGAGTACATGAGGTGATACAACACATGGCACGAACGTAAGGGGCGTGAACAAGGGGACCGGAGCAGCAGGGACACCGGCGTGCCCAAGGAGTCGAAAGGGGACGCAGCTCCCGAAGCGTGCCGGAGGCGAAGATGCGTCGGGATGGACGCCAACCAAGCTACCGGCATGTAGTGGTGAAGCGGAGATGCCGAGGATCCAGCGAGCCAAGGGAGCCGGAAACCGCAGCTCCCAGGGCACGCCGGGTCCGAAGCCGCGCTGGCGGCCAGGAGCACTTGAGGAGGCGCAGGTCCATGGCCACAGGGCTGAAGCCGCTACTGCTGGCTGGAAGATGAGGAGGACTTGCGCACAACCAAAATCCGGACAAAGCACGACAAAAAGCCGCCACCGCCGGCGTAGCCAGACGCCTCCAAGATTGCCTCCCAAGGAGGGCTGCCCCGAGCTCGAAGGGCGCGTTTGAACATCACGGGCACGGCCGAAGAACACCACAGCCAGCCGGAGTGGACCCCCAGATCGCATCCGAGGCCGGACGGGGCTGTCGAAGGAAGTCCCAGACGTGGGGGCACCACGCCGCCAGCGAGCCGGAGTCGTCCGGGAGAACGCATGCACCGCCAGTGGAGGCCACAACTGCCGCAAGCACCAGATCCTGGGGAAGGGGCAGAGGAGAGGGTTGGTGTTGAGGAAAGGCCCCGCCGCCGCCATCCAGGGCCCGGCGGTGGCGACGCGGGGGTGCGATGGCTAGGGTTTCCCCCGAGACGTCGCCCAGCATAGTGACCCGGGGGTGGGGGTAGGTCGACCTCGTATCAGAGTTGGTGTGGTCGACGAAGTCTGGCAGTAGTGCAACCCACAAGAAGGCCTGCTGCCACACTGCCGCGCCGCCTCCTCCGTTGATGATTCTGGTGGGCGGCTCGCACGCTCCTCCTGCTGCCGCTTCCGGCGCTCATCCTCTTCCACCCGTGCTCGGCGAGCACGCCGCTCCTCCTCCTCGTGATCGACCTGCATTTGCCGCTCCTCTACCAGAACGCGATGCTTCCTGTGCTCAAGCTATGCCGCCCCTGCTCCAGCGTTGTGCCCATCGAGATGGGTGGCACGCTCACCCACCCGCGTAGGACGACAATCCACGCTTACGTCTCTGTGAGACCGAGTGGTTCCAGTGCAGTCATGGGTGATCTCGACCATGTAACAATGGTGGTCCCCCGCGAGTAGCCCCTTTGTAGGGTTACAATTGGGTGCAACGTCTACCCTATGGGCAAGCCCATTGCGCGCCAAAACAAGGATGTTGTTAGTTAGGGTATGCATGGTTCTGGTAATGTGAAATGAATATTTGGTTCTTACCATGTAAAACAGAGATTATGTGTAATTTGATGATGCAATGACAGGTTGTTAATGGGTTATGCAACCAATTAGGAAACTGATATAAAAAGTGAACCACTCAATTTAGCGAGTGCACACATACGGTTGTGCAAGGTTCGGGCAATGTGAAATAAAGGTTCCTGTGTCAGCACATCGATAGAAGGATAGTCGACCACCATGGATGGTATACTTGCATGCATTGACAATTGTCAGTCCATAATTGTTGTTTCCTCTTAGGCCAACTCGATAGACATATATTTCGAGTGAGCTTCACCACGTCTCTTGTTGACACCTAGATTAATCTCAATCCACTAGACCAACACACACACACATGAGAGAGAGAGAGAGAGAGAGAGAGAGAGAAAGGGAGAAGAGAGGGGGTAAGGAGAAAGAAAGATGCGAGGTCATGACTATATGGATGGCTGAGGGCGGTAGTGGATCATGTGAGTAGTTGTCTAAGGAGGCTAGTGGGCAAAGGATGGAACAAGCATGATATAAGAAGTGCACCGTCCAATTTAAAGAGTGCCACATACAGTTGTGCAAGGTTTGGGAAATGTAAAATAAAGGTTCCCGTATAGTATGTCAATACTAGGATACTAGACCACCGTGGGGGTATAACTTGCATGCAATGACAATTTTCATTCCATAATTGTTGTTTTCTCTTATGCCACCTCTCTATAGACATATATTTTGAGTGAGCTTGACCACATCTCTTGTTGCCACCTAGATTAAATCCCCACTTGAGGAACCACGCACAGAGACGTAAGAGATAGATAGATAGAGAGAGAGAGAGAAAAAAGAGAGAGAGAGAGAGAGAGAGAGAGAGAGTAAGGAGAGAGAAAGGTGTGATAGAGATGTGGAAAGAGAGCGAGGTCACGACTTTATGGATGGCCGAGGGCGGTAGTGGACCATGTGAGGCAGTTGTCTGACGAGGCTGGTGGGCAAAGGGTGGAACGGGCATGATATAAAAAGTGCATCGTCCAATTTAAACAGTGCACACATACAGTTGTGCAAGGTTCGGGCAATGTAAAATAAAGGTTCTTGTGTCAGTATGTCAATACTAGGATAGTAGACCACCGTGGGGGTATAACTTGCATGCACCCACAATTGTCATTCCATAATTGTTGTTTTCTCTTATGCCACCTCTATAGACATATTTTTCAAATGAGCCTAACCACATCTCTTGTTGCCACTCTGATTAAATCCCAAATCCACTTGAGGAACACACACACACACAAATAAGATAAAATATAGGGAGATAGATAGGTGATAGACATGTGGAAAGAGAGCAAGGTCACGACTATATGGATGGCCGAGGGCGGCAGTGGATCATCTGAGGGAGTTGCTCGACCAGGCATGTGCATAGTCCAATTTAAAGAGTGCACACATACAGTTATGCAAGGTTCAGGCAATGTAAAATAAAGGTTCTCGTTTCAGCACATCGATACAAGTATAGTAGACCACCGTGAGGGGTATACCTTGCATGCACTGACAATTGTGAGTCTATAATTGTTGTTCCTCTTATGCCAACTCGATGGACATATATTTCGAGTGAGCTTCGCCACATCTCTTTTTGGCACCTAGATGAAATCCCAATCCACTAAAACACACACACACACACACACACACGAGAGAGAGAGAGAGGGAAGATGTGATAGAGATGTGGGAAGAGAGCGAGGTCACAACTATATGGATGGTCGAGGGTGGCATTGGATCATCTGAGGGAGCTGCTCGACCAGGCTAGTAGACCGAGGGTGCAAAAGACATGATATAAAAAGTGCACAGTCTAGTTTAGAGGGTGCACACATACAGTTGTATAAGGTTCGGGCAATGTAAAATAAAGGTTCTCGTGTCAGCACATCAATACACAGATTCCATCGGCTGGTAAGCACCCTCCGCAAGGTGCAGTTGGTTGCTTTGACGATGGGCTTCTTCGACTGCGAGCTGGCTAAGTGGTGATGGCAGGTGGGTGCCATTGTGAGATAATGTGTGGTTGAGGTGGTGTCGGATGCTTAGGTGAAAACCGCTGTCTTGGTTGTGGCCACGACCCGCGATGGCGGCAGGTGTGGCCGTCGCTTACCTTCTTGAAGGCATCATTGTATTGATTCCATACCCTCCTCGCACAGATCGTTGTAGTTCCGAGAGAAACCATTGATCTTGTTTGATTGAATGATGGCAACTCCTTGGTGGCGTATTCCCTCCCGGGGCCTTCGTCTTTGGAGCTAGGTATTGGCGAGCAGGGCTAGTGAAATATGGCGGTCTTTGGAGTTAGAGCATCTCCACTCACCCCCCCCCCCCCCCAAGACGGAGCCGGGGCTCGTCGCCGTGAAGAGCGAGCACGACGACATGGCCACCGCCGACAAGGCTGCCATCAAGTGGGCGCGCGAGGACTACGTCCGACTGGAGATGGAACGCTAGCGCCACGGCAAGCCCGAACGTCGCTGGCGACGACGGGCCCTCTTGTCTCCTCACGCGGGGGGTGCTGCGCGGGCCAGATCTCATGTGCTTGGATGCGGCGTTCGATGCCGGGCACGGCGGCGCTTCGGAGTGGGCCGGCGCCGGTGGTGTGGCATCGGGCGATGGGTGGCATGGTGGTGGTGTAGGCCGGCTGGTGACAACGGCTGCTTCGCGGCAGCGCCTCAGAGTTGCTTCTGGCGTTGTGGGTCGTGTGCGACTAGGTCGCAGTCGGCCTCTCTCGCCATGGATCTTTGGTGGTGGCGACAACGGTGGCATGGCGTTGGGCGATGGGCGGCATGGTGGTGGTGCAGGCCGGCTGGTGACGAAGGCTGCTTCGCGGCAGCGCCTCGGAGCCGCTTCTAGCGTTGTGGGTCGCGTGCGACTAGGTCGCAGCCGGCCTCTGTAGCCGTGGATCTCTGGTGGTGGCGGCAGCGGTGCAGGTGGTTGGCCCCGTCCAGTCGGGCCTTTGCGGTTGGACAACAGCGCTCGGCGCGGGAGGGCCTCCCTGGTGGCCCCTCATGGGTGCGGCTGCGGTGGTTCAGTCGTCCCTCCTCTTCGGCATCGAGCGGCGGCCATTGCTCTCCTGGTCCGGGCCTTCAGCTTCGGGGGTGAAACATGTGGTTTCAGGGGGAGGTGGTAGGAGGGACGGGTGCGTGGCCGCGTGCCCTGTCTCAGTCTCTCTCTCTCACACACACACATAGAACACATGATCTATCGGTCTAAATCATTTCTCTCTCTCTTTCACACACACATGCTCTATCAGCCTCAAATCAGGGAATCACCTCTCTCTCTCCCTCTCTCTCTCCCCCTCCCTCTGTCTGTGTATTTTGATTCATGTGCTAATCGATATAACTACAATGGAGTGGAGAGACAACATGTGTGTGTATGGATCTAGTATTGAGCAAGGCAAACTCTTTCTAGATATTATGAGCACCGTTGTGGTCACCATGAACCCACCGGACCATAAGCATCGTCCACTGCACTCTTTCTCTTTTGAAAAAGGGAAAGGTATATTTTCATCCCTCAATTTTTTCCAAAATATAGAACTGGTCCTTCAACTCGAAAATCAGCAAATCTTAGTCCCTCAACTTCTCAAACCGGATATGTTTAGTCCCTCATACCGCTTTGAGTGGTTTTGTTGATGATGTGGCATGGTATTTGTTGGCATTTTATCGAACACCTGTCATGCGCATCGAGGGCCGCACAACAGACCTACGGCGTGCCCTTCTTCGACACTAAGGCCATGCCCAGCACCCCGCCCAACGTCGTGGTGCCTTTGATGAGCGGCTTTGCGCAACAGGCGGAAGGAAGAAGCGTTGCAGGTTGCGGTCATCGCCACTCGAGGGCCACCGGTGCTTCCTAGGGCGAGCGGAGGGTGTCCATGGGTGACCTCGTGCACGGCCTTACCGATTGCTGGATGATGAATCCACGTCCGGGTTCAACTCCAGCAGTACGTCTCCGTGCTCCACATTGTCGATCGAGGCTGCTCAAGGACATGGCCAGGTGCTTCTCGAGCTCCAGTCATACGCGGCTGAGGCACGAGCTCTCTCCGGGCGAGAGTCAAGGCGTGCCGGACAATGGCGACGATGACTACAACAATCCCATCATTCACGATCGACTCCGCTACGTCGGGGGGTCGCTTACATGTGTTCCTTGTGTGCGTTGTCCAATCCGGCAAAAATCCATCTACTCCCTCTGTTTCCAAATATGTCTTTCTAGAGATTTCAACAAATGATTACATACGGAGCAAAATGAATGAATCTACACTCTAAAATATGTCTACAGACATCCGTGTGTTGTAGTCCATTTAAAATGTCTAAAAATACTTATATTTAGAAAGGGAGGGAGTAGTACATAAGCTAGCTAGTCTCCTATGAATCGATCCAGCAGCTGTACTGTACGTGTATGTTGTCTTCCGGTGGAACCCAAGCCAGCTTCGGCGCGTACACACCCATACACAATCTGGTACAGCACGCCTGAGCCCAGCAAGCGCCTCCTGACGAGCTGCCGAGGAGGTGCTGCTGCTGCTGCAGCTGCAGCACAGCGCCCTCTGACCGGCACCCGTTGCTGCAAGTTCCTACAGGAGCAGTGGCTCGATGACAGAGGCCACGGTGAGTTTGTGGATATCCATTTAGCTGTCAAACTTTCGCGACATTTTTAGTTAAAACCATGTCCACGTCAGCACCAAACCACCCTATGCGGAACGAAGGACTAAACTTATCCGGTTTAGAAAGTTGGGGATTAAGATTTGCTGGTTTTGAAATTGAGGGATCATTTCTAGACTTTCGAAATAGTTGAGGGACGAAAAATATACTTTTATCCTTTTGAAAAAAATCCATCGCTGTCGTTGTTGTCACTTCGCCGCTACCACCATCGACCAGACCTCAAGCCACCGCCGCTAGATCTAGATGGTGAAGTCCCATCATCTTGCACGACTACGTACCCATGCAGCACAACAACACGACTACCGCCTATGAAATCTAGGGGGAGGGGGGCAGCCCCAGTGATCGAACACCATCTTCCGCGTCGCGGCTCTGGAGGGCTCCCGCGCGAGAGATCGTCACGCAAGGAGGCATCATTGCCATCGTTGGCCAGATAGGCTATGTCCGCCAACGTCCTCCTACTAGACCGAAGGAGGAGAGGAGAGGAGGTGGTGGGGCAGCGCTGGCGGCGACTGTATCTGTCCCGAGCCACCCCTGGGAGGACGATGTGAGCTATGGGCTTGGCAGAATCTCTGCTCATAATTTTAGAATAATAACAATAATAAAAAGACTAGGTGCATGAGATTCATAGAGTCTAATTTTGTTACTCTATTGAAATCACATCTGCACCGCATTGTAATATTCTTTCTTTTTTTCCTAATTCAGTTCGAAGTGAAACTATTGCACATTCAGCACGAACCATATAGAACTATAGTAGAAGTGAGTTTGTAAACTTGTGTGTACATATCATCAAATTGGTTCGTTAGATCCCCACAAAAAAATTGGTTTGCTAGAATAAAGAGATCAATTGACCCCCAAAAATGCAGTTCGGCCAAACTTACTGAAGCAAAATTTTAAGAATAATTGTGTGCCAGAGTGAAAGGAGACGAGGGATGGTGATTCCTTTAATACAATACAACAAAATGTATAGTTTGTCAGGTGTGCATTGCACGCCAACACGAGCACTCTGACCCACATCCAGGTTTTCGTGGAATGCCAGGCGCTTCTAAATGGCTCAAATCTATATGCATATTTGTGACGTGTGAGTGTCGTTATCTTATTGAAGACATCTTCATAGCATGTCGCGTCGCTCCTTTCAGCCTGCTCCAAGGAAAACCCTCGATCTGTTACCGGATCGGACGATGGCGACGTCTCGTGCCGCGCCCCTTGCTGGAGGCATCGTTGTGGAGCAGGTGCTGACTCGAGTTACAGGTGGTGGAGCGGCGTGGTTTCTAACGCATCATCGACGACGGGTCTCGGCGGTATGGCGCAATGGAGTTTCGGCGACGGGTGCATGTGGATGGACGCGTGCATGATGGTGGCACTGTCTGGCATCATGGTGACGTCGATGATAGTATGGCCTAGCGAGGTGAATGCATTGATCACTACTGAAGATGGTATGGTGGAAGATGGAGGCAGCTGATCCTAGAGCATGCGTAGGCGGTGCCCGCAGAGGCTCTAGCTAAACTAGTTGGTACTCTCGGTTTGCTAGCGAGCAATTTCATGATGAGGCCACCGGAATAGATGATGTATGTTCATATGGGTCAGGGCACACCATCAAGTGTAGCGGCAGTAGTGGTCAGGCTAATGGCTTTGGTTCGATCATTGCATTTGGTTTGTTTGGCTATGTGAAATAATATAATAAAATGATTATGTGCATCGGTCGATACAGAGGCCGGAGGCATTCCTCTTTTTCGGAAAAAAGGCATGGGCGCTACATAAAAAGGCAATTCCAATCCATCAAGTTGGCTTCACTAGCAGCAACACCACAACGAGCTACGCATCAGCAGCACAAACATATTACTCGCACCCGTTTAGAGAGAAAAAACTAGGGAGAGAGAGACCACAACTGTGGCTAGTGGTGCAAACATCAAAGGCACCACTACCGATTTGAAGATAGCTACACCCTGCTTGCCACCTCATTTGCACAACCACGGATCTGCATGAGAAATGGCCATTGAGCATCACTACCGAAACTATGAAAGCATCCTCTGACATAACCCCGTGAGCCCGTGCAGAACAAATATTTGTTTTTGAGCACCATGTCAGAGGATGCTTGTGCGCACCGCCACCCCATCTCCAGGTTACCGGCTCACGGGGTCGGAAGTGCTGGACTCGGGGGCATCAAGCTAGGAGGAAGAGACCAACCCACCCCCTGCTTCGTCGTATGTCGTCGTCGAGGGCGGGCATGAGGCATCAACAGGAGCAACCACCGGCGCGCCAGACCACGAGGAAGCGAGGGGCGCCTCTCGTCGGCGGAGCGTGTAGGTGCTGCATGTCAGAGTTGCGAATCCTGCGCAACTCTGAGATTGCATCAAGCTAGGAGGAAGAGACCAACCCACCCCCTGCTTCGTCGTATGTCGTCGTCGAGGACAGGAATGAGGCATCAGCAGGAGCAACCACCGCCGCGCCATACCACGAGGAAGCGAGGGGCGCCTCTCGTCGGCAGAGCGTGTAGGTGCTGCATGTCAGAGTTGCGAATCCTGCGCTTCGCGGCTGCCTCCACGCAACTATTGATGGAGATGGCAGACGAGGACCACGTGTGTGAACTATCCCAAAAATACGAGTATGAGATTGCATGGCGAGATTCATGAAAAATGGTGCATTAATTAGGAACCTGGGGTATTGCTTACCTGATGAGCGTGCACAATGGAATCTTCTGCTCAATGAAGAAGAAGCACGACGACTGCTATCAAGCTTCCAAAAAAGTTGCTTGGAACCGTTTGTGGGCTGAGAACTGTCTCGCATGGGCCGTCTCCCTTGTATCCTGGCTTGCCCATCTCATGAGCTTCAACTTTACCTGACGTGTTGCAACATGTGACTGCCAAACACCGGGTCACATGTGTTCGTGCCCAATAAAAAAAGAATGCGTCACATGGCCAGAACTTTTGACCGGGTCGGCTCTCTTCAGTGTCTGGCACACGATCAAGTGGCCTGCAAGTTTGCAGCCTACGCTTTGCCTCCACAGAGCTATGCACGAGCAAACGTGGTCCCGATAGCTATAAGAGGAAATAAATTGCAAGCGCTGGAAATTGAAGAAATGTAAAGAAGGAAAGAGCGGGAACCGAATCCCAACGCACAACCAATGCCTGTGATTGCCACCAGCCGAGAGAAACACAATAGCTTTGCCCCCCCCCCCCCCCACCCCCCCCCACACACACACACACACACATATATATATATATATATATATATATATATATAGGTCTGCTAAAATCAGCCCGAGCGTATTATAACTAAGCGTACGCTCCGGCCAGCAAGGTGCGCCTGATCGGCTCAACTTCCGCGGTGCGCACACTAATGAGCCGGATATTTTAGTCCCCACCCCTCCCGCAGTGCGGTTACAAATTCAGTCGTAATTAGTTGATGGATTTTACTAGTGGATCATGCGCACAGAACGCCCCGTATGACCTTCTGAGCTTACCATATTTTGATCATAAAGTTGTAGCAATCGATAGTAATACAGATTTGTACGGTGTTGTAATATGCCTTCATGAAAAAAGTAAAATATTTCCTTTTCTATAGTAATCGAAGCAGATCTCTTTACTGACGCATATACATATATGGTAATGCAGTTTCCACATAGCAAGCATTGGTTCACGACAGCAGTAATACAATTATTCCATTATCATATATGTTCATACCTTTACCATGCTTAGTGGTAGGAGGGGTCCATATATGGTAATGCAATTACCACATAGCAAGCAGTGGTTCACGGCACTAGTAATACAATTATTCCATCACCATATAGTTCCTTTTTTTACCATCATTAGTGGTGGAGCCATGGGGCATACCGTGGGGCTGTAACTTTGTAAAAGCATTGCATTCCATTACCACATACGCTAGCACATTTACTGCCATTAACAAAAAGGATACGATATGGAACTGAGGCACGTGGCAATGGTAACGAACATTAAATATATTACCATACTTTTCCTTTCTATTTACCATCATTTGCTACAACAAGGCGGAGGTGGGGCTCCAATAGCCGAGCGGTGCGCCGAGCGTGCAATTAGCGGCCAATTTGTGAGCATGTAGTAATACATTACTATCTACACTTATTCTATTACCGGCAATGTTTAGGATGAAACCTTCGATATCTCAGTGCCTGGTAAAAACCTTGCTTCATTACCATCCATACTTAATATATTATTGGCAATAAATAGTGACCCAAGATCAGGATGTACGGGACAAACAGATGGTAATAGAATTAAATGTGTTACTTTTTCCCCGCATGCCGTTACCCTAAAAAACAACCTGGCTTCTCCGCGCCGGGTCGCGTGCCTGATTAAGAGGGGCCAGAGCGTAGCTTAAGTCAAAATGCGCGCAGGCTCACAATAGCGCAGCCGTATATATATATATATATATATATATATATATATATATATATATATATATATATATATATATATATATATATATAGTGATGCTATTCATCACTCAGGGTGCAGAATAAGTTATTCTTCACCCGAGGTAATCTTACGACTATTTCATAATTAAATTACATTTGAAATTCAAATAGTTACATTTCTATTGATGCATTACGTAAAATTTGGTATAAGAAAATAAAATATAGGTCATAAGACAAGAAAATTTACAGTTTATGTGTATTTTACACTGTGTTTTTACGCTTGTAATTTTACATAACATAAAATATTTTTTACGGTGATTATATATTTTCTTACGGTCTTCTTTTTACGTCAGAAATAAGACAAAACTTACGGAACGTAAAATTACGGTACATTGGTGGTAAAATAGAGGGGGTGAAGAATAACTATTCCTCACCCAGGGTGACGAATAGTCAATCCCTATATGCATTGGTGGTAAAATAGAGGGGGGTGAAGAATAACTATTCCTCACCCAGGGTGACGAATAGTCAATCCCTATATATATGAAAAATCCATCCTACCACCCGGTGGTAGTTACCCTACATATCTTATATATACTACCATGTGGTACTATATATACTATTTTATTATTTTAATTATGTTCATATAATATATCTAAGATATTTTAAAGCAAATTACATGAAAAAATTGCATATGAGTCCATAGTTTTTGTTATATTTGTGAAATACGTACATATTTATACGTAAAAAAGAACGTACTCAAAATATGATACATATTACCTAAAAATTAGTATATATACTACCTAATCATTGATATATACTACATACTACACGTACATACTCTCGGTTTTGACAGATACTATATACAACATACAAAACGGAAGTGGTGGTAACTACCACTGCTTGTAGGAAACATTTGTCCTCTATAGGGAAAATCCATCCTATATGATGACCATTTGGGACACATAGGTGCCTAGGCTCCTTGGTTGTCTACCATCGGATTGCTTTAGAATGTGTGCGTTGTGTTAGGTATAGACGCTAACGGGTATACCCGTTTGCAGTATTAAATTTGGACATTTATTGCAATTTACTAATTAATTCCATTAACTGCATGTTAATTAGCGACCACTTGCTCTAATTTGAAGGTAGTCATTAATTAGCATGCACATACTACCAAACACTCCTAATTTAGTCATGCATGTGCATGTGAAACACTAGAAAAATTCTATAATAATTAATGCATAGAAGGAAATTATTCAAAATTGTCTAATTTTTTGTACGTATTAGTACTATTGCCGACATGCCTTTTAAACAGAGGTTTGCGTATAGTTACTATGGGTATAAGAAAAATCTAGTTAATATTTATCTGAACGTAACATATCATCTATCGAGGTATTTAGTTACGTATATATATCCATTTAAAAAAAAGGTAGTGACATTTATGGCTATATACCAATAAATTTCACATCGAGGTATTTACAGCAATATCTTGAGTATACACTACTTTTTTAAAACTTGAGTATCCACATACAAATATATCGGACTACGTTTGTAGGTATATAATACCTAAAATAAATCATAGAGTATATACATGCATGCAAATTATTTGGAATAAATTGTAGGGTATATACGTGTGTATGTATCTAATACCTAGAATAAATCATAAAGTATATTCGTGCATGCAAATTATTTGGAACAAATTACAGGGTATATATGTTTGTAGGTATCTAAAAATACCTAGAATAAATCATAGGGTATATGGAACAAATTATAGGGTATATATGTTTGTAGGTATCTAAAAATACCTAGAATAAATCATAGGTTATATACGTTTGCAAGTATAGGTTCTAATACCTATAATAAATCATGTAGGAATCAATCTACAATCAATGGCCATGAGGGATACATGTGCATGCACGTAGAAAAGGAAAGCAAATTTTTGGGAAGGATGGTAGTGATTATTTATAAGTAGGAAATGCATTAGCGGGTTGGATCCGAACTAGGTGCCCAGGCACCTAGGTGCCCTAGTTTTATATAAAACACCCACATGTAGTTATAGTAGGTTTTCTGCCTTTATATGCACTAAAATGCAAGGTAAGTGCAAAGAATGACTTAAACATAGCAGACAAGACCTGAAAATGGGCCGGAATATCAAACCAAGGGTATATCCGCGATTGTTTACCATGATTTTTTTTGAGGCGGAACGATGTAGTAACTGATGATTTGGTGTCCGAAGTGCCGCATCTCCTTTTGGAAACTATGATCCTCCTTGTGAGATGCTCCAGTATGGAAGCCGCGAGCACCATAACTTGTGCCAAACTTTACCAAATGTTTTCCATGCGATCGTGAGAGCACGCCACAGTGACACAATGATTTTCGTTATTTTCCAGACTCTGTGTGCATTTCCTGAAATTTAAATACCAACAAGGCCTACGCCTCTGGCCGCACCCTGCGGCCGAACTGTTTGAAGTTTTCCCCGTTTATCGGACAATGAATGAAAACTCGCAAAGCGACACACAACGACGAACTCATGTTTTCATTCAAACAAAAATATGATGTTAGTTAATGTAAATGTTTTCAAATAGCACACGGTTCACTCATGAAAGACGTGTGTCCACTAAACCGTGGCCGATGCTCCCCGCCCCCTGCCACGCGCGTGATCTAAGTCGTGCGTTCTGATTGACCAGAACCCAAACCCCACGGGTCGTACGTCTGCACCGTTGGATGCTCCTTGATCAAACGACGATCCTCATCCCTTTCGACAGCACGTGCAGTTCCGGTTCATGCAAATGTTTTCAAATAGTAACTGTTCACTCACCAAAGTCGTGTGCCTACCAAACAGTGGCCGATGCCCCCCTTGCTGCGCGATCTGAGTCGTGCGTTCTGATTGGCCAAAACCCAAACCCCATAGATCGTACGTCTGCACCGTTGGATGCTCCTAGATTGAACAGCAATCCTCATCCCTTTCGACAGGAAATGCAGTCCGGCTAAGATTTGATTTATATGCCAGAATGCATGATAAATGCCGAAAAAGTCTTAAATATAACACATGAGACCTGAAATGCGCTAGCAAATCAAACCCGTGTATAATGGTGATTGCTTAACGTGGGAAAAATTTAGAGGCGAAACGATGAACTCACGTCTTCATTTCAAAATTAGTACGTCTTCATTTCAAACGAAATTTTTCTCTTTGTGCACACGAGCGCTTAGAGGCAACCGTTTGCATAGGCCTTTCCGCGCGACGACCGGGGATATTCTTCACCCTTTTCACTTAGGCCGCCAACACTCCCCCCACTGCTCGCCCGCGTTTCACTCAACTAGTCCACCCAATCTCCATCACCAACTCCCCCCTCCCCCAGATCCACAGCAAAACCCTCTCCGGCGCCTGCATGCTCACCTCGGCTGTGTGCCCGGTCTTCGGCGTCAAGCCTACCTCCACTGCCATTCCCAACACGCGGCTGCCCGTGCCTTGCCGTCTTTGTTTGCTCACCAGCCACCCTCGAGCATATCGATCTTGTAACCCTCACCTCTCCTGTGGTCCGGCCGGATTTGCATTAAGAAGCATGTTAGTTACTGCTCTCCATCACGGTGAGGCATATTTCCTCGCAATCCCTCCTCCTATTTCATTCCGTATGTTCCCAAATTGGCTATAAAATAACGGAGAGCGTATATATGTTCATTATCTACCTTCCTAACTAGTACATATAAGTTGTATTTGTTCCAATAAGTTACTTCCGATTTACAGATCGTGGGCGCCCGAGTCACACAAACTTAACAAATTAGCCGTACATTTTCTAAATTATTGCATGGCATGTTTAGACAACTTCATACCATGTTGTTAGTTTTATGCTTATCCTCCTTTCCCGAGTTTCGCATGTGTTCTCTGTAGATACCGAGTAGCAGCGACAACACTCATGCTTCAGGCGATGTATCTTCATCTGATTCCGACAACCCTAGGTCTTCAGCAGATTGTGAGGGATCAAGTAATCTTGAACGGGATAGAGCTGCAGCAATTACCCTTCCGGTCAGGACACGGAGGACCACTCCAAGGAAGCCCACACACCAGCCTAAATGTGACGCCCGGATAATTAGACTACAGTAATTCCCTGCTAATGATGCCACGTCACCTCTGTCACTGTAGTTAATCTCGGGTTAGTTCAAAAAAAGATTCAAATTCAAAATTTAATTAGAGGCAAACAACAAAAGTTTTCAAACTTAAAACTAAAATGTTCAATAAATAGTAGATAAATCAGAGGCTAGGATAAAATTGTAAACAACATTATTGAAATATGATAAGTCATTTAAACAACCTCAAACAGTGGCTGAATACATTATTCAATAACCTTTTAATTAATCTAAATCTAATATGAAATAGTATTTCACCCAAACTAGTTTTTGGTGCTAGGATCTAATGCACTGCAATTTATGAGCTAGCTCCCATATTTTATAAAAATCAATTAGGTGCTAAACATTTTTGAAAAACAGAAAAGGAAAACAAAGAAAAGAAATATAAAAATAGGAAACAAAACAAACAAAGATAAATAAAACTTGGGAGAAAACCCCCCAAACCCCCCACTGGGCCTCGACCCAGCCGGCCCAGTCGGCCACCCCACCAGGCCGGCCCAACCGCCCCACACCCCACTCCCTTAACCCCCTCCCCCGAAACCCTAACCCACTGAACCCACCACTCTCCCCACGTCGTTCCCCTCCTCTCCCCCGATCCAGATCGGGTCGGGGCTCGCGCGCCCGCGCCTCGGAGCTCAACGCCGTCGCCGCCCGGACTGCCTCCCCGCCGTCCTCTACGTCGTCGCCTCCTCCCCTGCGCCAACCGTCCCTGAGCCCCGCTGCCCCGTGCCCTACCTTCCCCTCGTGAGCGCCCCTCCTCTCTCCTTCGCTCCCGCGCGCGCCCACGCATACGAACGCTCGTACGCTCCGTGCGCGCTTCGTTCCGCGCTTGGCATCGTCGCCGCGACCCCCCTGTTCGCCCGCGCCGCTGCGCCTTGCTCGACCTGCTGCTCCTGCCGGGCCACTGACACCCGCGCCCCCTCGCGCGCACACAGTTCCCGCCATCGCCCGCGCTCCCTCTGCTTCACGCCCGCTCGACCACTCGTGGTCATCGCCGTGTCGGCCTCGCACCCTGCTCACCACCTGCCCACGTCGCCGCGGCCCGACCTCGTGCCCGCCGCGCTCCGCCCTACCTTCGCTGCGGCCTCACCTCGTAACCCCCTCCTGCTCCGATCACTGCCCCGCCTCTCTCTGCCGCTGTGGCTCGCGGCTGCCCGCGCACCCCACTCGCCGCCTCCTCTGCTGCTGGCCGCTGCTCCGCCCCGTCCCTGGCCACCGGCCCTATGCCGCTCCGCCACACGCAGCGCCCCGCTGCTCCTCCGTCACCGCCGCCGCCGGTCACCTGCCCTGAGGCCGCCACCGGCCATGGCCTCCACCGGCGCCCTCCATGACGCCCGTGCATGTTCGGGCGGACGCCCACGCCCAGGCGCCCGCATCCACCGCCCGGTAGCCCTCTGGCCCTATGACATATGGGGCCCACGCCCCCAGAACGTTTAAAAAAAATTAAATAAAAATGAATTAATAAAATTATTAATTAATTAATTAGTGAATTAATTAAGTTAATTAATCCTATTAAATTAATCTAATTAACTAGTTGGTTTAATTAAACAGTAACTAGATTAGCTAAATCCTAATTAACCTAAACAGGGTATGACAGGTGGGTCCCGCACGTCAGTTTGACCCAGTCAACGCCCTGTTGAATGCTGACGTCAGCATGCACTATTCTAGATAATGTTGATTTAAAATAATTAAATAAATTCTAAAAATGATTAAATCTTTTAAAATTAATATAAAATAAACCGTAGCTCGGATGGAAAAACTTTGTACATGAAAGTTGCTCAGAACGACGAGACGAATCCGGATACGCAACCCGTTCGCCCGCCACACATCCCTACCATAGAAAACACGCAACTTTCCCCCTCCGGTTCATCTGTCCAAAAACGCGAAACACTGGGAATACTTTCCCGGATGTTTCCCCCCTTCGCCGGTACCACCTCCTACCGCGTTAGGGCACACCTAGCACCGCGCATTGACATGTCTTTCATCGTCATGCTTATGTTTGCATTATATTTATTGTTTCTTCCCCCTCTTCTCTCGTTAGACACCGACACCAACGCCGTTGCTACCCAGTACGACTACGGTGTTGACGACCCCTTCTTGCCAAAGCAACCAGGCAAGCCCCCCCCCCTTGATCACCAGATATCGCCTATTCTTCTCTATACTGCTTGCATTAGAGTAGTGTAGCATGTTACTGCTTTCCGTTAATCCTATTTTGCTGCATAGCCTGTCTTTGCCACTACTGTTGTTACCTTTACCTGCAATCCTACATGCTTAGTATAGGATGCTAGTATTCCATCTGTGGCCCTACATTCTTGTCCATCTGCTGTGCTATACTATCGGGCCATGATCACTCGGGAGGTGATCACGGGTATATACTATCATCTACTCTCTTCTACATGCTGCAAGATGGAGGCTGCCAGAAGCGTAGTCTTCGATATGATTAGCTATCCCTCTTTCATTCTGGCATTCTGCAGTTCAGTCCACCGATATAGCCCCTTTACACATATACCCATGCATATGTAGTGTAGATCCTTGCTTGCGAGTACTTTGGATGAGTATTCACGGCTGCTTTTCTCCCCCTTTTCCCCCTTTTCCTTTCTTCCTGGTTGTCGCAACCAGATGCTGGAGCCCAGGAGCCAGACGCCACCGTCGACGACGACTCCTACTACACCGGAGGTGCCTACTACTACGTGCAGGCCGCAGGTGACGACCAGGAGTAGTTTAGGAGGATCCCAGGCAGGAGGCCTGCGCCTCTTTCGATCTGTATCCCAGTTTGTGCTAGCCTTCTTAAGGGAAACTTGTTTACTTATGTCTGTACTCAGATATTGTTGCTTCTGCTGACTCGTCTATGATCGAGCACTTGTATTCGAGCCCACGAGGCCCCTGGCTTGTATTATGATGCTTGTATGACTTATTTATGTTTTAGAGTTGTGTTGTGATATGTTCCCGTGAGTCCCTGATCTTGATCGTACACGTTTGCGTGCATGATTAGTGTATGATTGATTCGGGGGCATCACAATCCTTGGCCGAAGTCGAGTCTAGACATTGCTAAACTTTTACTAACATGGCAGTGTGTCTTAGGGGCCCACGTCGCCATTGGGTGGTATTAGGATCTTTTACTCCTCGTCTATACTCTGGGACTCTGATCTCTCTTCTATTCGGGTTAAATGATTTTACTAAATCTGACTCTAGGTTCTCGTAACTACTTCTCCTGGAGAGCCCCTTATCATCAGATGATCGCCGACTGCACCAGAAGATTTTGAAGATACTCTTCGATCATTCCCGAGACCCTTGTGCCCTCTGCCTTTTCAATTCCCTACTACCGATATATCCATATGGATAACGACATACACTTGTTGTTCATACAATTACTCTGAGTTTCTCTGGTTATTACCAGATACATCGAATTGCTCTCCGACTTTTAAGAATCATTTGTACCACTGCCATGTAGTTCCTTGCCGCAGAAATACCCCTACAGATAATTACTCGCACTTACCGAGTATCGACTCATCCCCAGTTGATTCATGTATTTCACAAAATTCTTCGAAATACCATTCGATCTTCCGAAAATCCTCAACAGCCTATTGCTGTTGAAATTCTTGCTTGCCTGCATTATGGTTAACCTCATAAGTCTGGTAATCTTATTGGCATCCTTAGTCATTATCAGTTTGAGTCTGTTGAATCAATATGTTTTGAATGCTCGCAATCCTTAATCAGATCCTTCATTTCATCCTTCCGGCTCAGACGTCATTTTAAACATGAGCTGGATCTCGACCAATCAAATTGCCATCGATTGTACCCCTAAGGCTATTCAACTTATCTATCCCTAATCAGAGCATCGCTTCTGATTCCTTGTCTGGGAATTCATAATTCCTTTGCATTTGAGATTTGAGTTAGTCAGTTGTTTCTATAATCTGATCTCCTTGCATTCTTTCTTCCTCTGGTTGAGTGCCGATGCTCACATCAGATCCCTTGTGGACCACCGGATCCTTTGTTGGATTTTATCCGACAGCGTCCTTCATATTCAATAAGCTTGTGAGCCTTTCCTAGGGTAAATAATGCCTTTGGTAAATTATATCCTTTGCTTATCAACCATGCTCCATTCCCGAGCTTGAGTTATTCGCTCCTGAAGTTTGTGGTATATGTTCCTAAGAGGCCCAAATGGGTTGAACCTATGCCTTTTCGAATCAGTGTGAACCCGGAAACTACTACGGGTCATACTCTACTGGTGTTATGTTAGATAAAATTTCAATACTAGAACTAATGCCATTTTCAAAATACGAGAGGTGAATGAAAGGTTATGCGTTGAACAAGTGGGAGTCGACCTTGAACCCTGTGTTCATGCCCATGGACACGATGTATACCTTATCATGGAAGCTTCTCTTAAAATAATTATGCCCTTGTTATAAGTTCATCTTGTATCTGTGGACGTGGTTCCGACCATGTTTCTCCTTGATTCCATTTCTCGTGCAAGTTTGAGCACTTGTCTTCTACAGAGCATTACCCTAGTCCAACCTCTACTTTGATCCGTCGTCGAGTATTACCCCCCTGGCATCTCGAGATTATCATGGAACTGCATAACTTCTTATGGGTTCTTCATCAACTATTATTTCTCACCGATTCCAATTTTCCTGGGTTCTGGGTTGTCGCCAACCGAGAACACCGCATTGTGAATCGAGTCCGCACTCCGATTCGATAACTCTAAGTAATTTTTGTTGCTTAAATAGTTTAATAATCCTTCAAGTCATCCCAAGCCTTATCGGCTATATCATTATCGTGCTAATTTTTAACTGTGCTGCCTGGTCCTTATCCCCGGAGCACAAATTTTGACGATGGGCTAATCTTACGTCGATCTCCCTCGTCATATCATTTTTCTTTGAACAGCAAGCTTGGTTTGGAGTTTGTGTCGTACCCTTGGTTCCAATAACCTTTCGCTTCATCATTCCTTTGACTTGGTCTCATCGCCGATCGATTACATCTTCATGAAATCTCTCGACAAAGGTGTCGTGATCATCATCAACATTCTGGGTTCTTCCGAGGTCTCTATCGAATTCTTGATGAGAAATACCCTCCTTGCCCCTCGATGATTTGTGTTATCATCAGCAACTTTGTTGCCTTCCCTCCGACACAAACTTGTTCATGTCTCGTGTAGTACCTTGAGTTCCTTTCTATCCAGTTGGTGTTATGATCTACCTTGGAGTATTACCATCTGTTATGTCAAGAATGTTGCGAGAATTGCTCCACCTCTTAAGAATTCTTGATATAGTAATACCTCTCGCCATTTGCGTTCATTTCTTGGTCTCCGTGTTGTTTCTAACCGGGATACGAGCCATTTAACTTTGATGTGTAATTTCAAAACTTCTAGCAACCCTATTGCTTGAAGTTAATGGTTGCTAGCTTGATTCTTAGTCTATTGGTTATTGAATCACCATTCTAACATCGATCGGGCTACTTAGTCCGTCCTTCTAGGTGCTCGTTTTGATCAATGTTTACTCGTGGATGTTTTCCTCGAACATACTTCGTTATCTACTTCGATATGTCCAATATTATCTCCTTGTTCACATAATTGTGAAAATCCATCTTTTGGAAACCTCGATGAATTGTCGCTGATTCCATCAGCCGCCTCCTCATCCTCTCGTTGGTTTACTTATGAACTCTTGTTTCGGAAATCGCTTCCATAGTTCATTTCCCGAGAATCTTCGATGTCATCTCGTCAATTTTTGTCGCACCTATTCTCCTCGAGCATCCTGAGTTTCAGGTATCCTGACACCAATCAGATCTGAATCTCGGTCAGATATGGTGGTTCAAGCATCTTCCAGGAGTCATAACATTGGTCTTTATATGACCCGGTAAGATGATGCCATGCCTAGCACACCTGGCCGGAGGACCTATTGTTATAGTTTCCTTTTTAGCAAGCTTAGCGATTCTTCCATGAGGAAATCGTAAGACTTATTTTATAAGTTGTTCCTGATGAATCCTTTGTGTATGAAAAGTCCGACCTTTGCTTGAAGACCATGTCAATGCTATCTCGAAGCATGTATCTGGCACTCCTATCATCAATAAGAACATTTGTAGCACAATGCTAAATTTTCCTTATCAATTATCCAAACACCTTTGTATGGGTAATATCATGAAATTTCTCTCCTCTTACCTAAAGGGTTTTCTATGATATATCCTGTCATGGAAATCATGATCTGCTTGTCCTTGGGAAGGATATACCCCTGAAATATGTGTTTAAACACATTTTCCTTTCCATTGTTCTGTTTAGTCTGATGATCACATCTTTCTTTCCATTGGTTTGTTTAACCTTTCTTGTGATCCATATGATCTAAGCAGTAATATTTCCCTGCTTATGTAAACACCTCATTGTACAATTCTGTCGGCAAGAACCTGTTACTATTGTTGATGACATTCTGGTAGCCACCAATGGACGAGAACTTTGCCTATTGGTCCGCCTCGTTCAACGAGCAGAAAAATGGTTCTCTTCGTCCCTCGCCCTTGGTACCGACGTTGTTGCCGACATAATCGACAGGCTACCCTTTGACATGCCTTGCTTGCATGATCACGCAAGACGTCTCCACCCTTCCTACTTTTAACTCACATGGTGGGCCCATAACCCACAGTTCCACAGGATCGAAACCTGACTCTCCTATACAACCCTGTTTCTCATGGTTTTTCCCCACGCTTGGCTTCGTATTTAACTCACTGGCCACCTTCCTAGTGCTCTATTCTGGTGTTAGACGCAATACTTACTCCCGCTGCTCTGAACCCCTTTCTCACTCTGGTTCAGACTTCAAGCAACTATCTATCCGCTTGGAACCTCTTATTGTACCTTCGTACCTTACTCTCGATGTATTTTATATGTTCAACTCGAGAGATAATCTTATGCTCATTTCATAGGTTAACCCCAGATTGTTTCCCTCAAAAGCATTCTGTCGTAGCTGAGCTGCCCCTTATCCTTTCGTAAGTACGATGGAGTTCCCGAAGAAAGGACGACAACTTTATCATGATGCATTGGAATAAAGAATTGAAGACATCAACGAAAGGGATTAACTTCTTCGAGAAGATCCGTTAGAATATCGTAACCAGAACTTTCCCCCTTACCCCCCTCTTAAATCTCGGGACGAGATTTCTTGTAGTGGAGGAGAATTGTGACGCCCGGATAATTAGACTACAGTAATTCCCTGCTAATGATGCCACGTCACCTCTGTCACTGTAGTTAATCTCGGGTTAGTTCAAAAAAAAAACGATTCAAATTGAAAATTTAATGAAAGGCAAACAACAAAAGTTTTCAAACTTAAAAACTAAAATGTTCAATAAATAGTAGATAAATCAGAGGCTAGGATAAAATTGTAAACAACATTATTGAAATATGATAAGTCATTTAAACAACCTCAAACAGTGGCTGAATACATTATTTAATAACCTTTTAATTAATCTAAATCTAATATGAAATAGTATTTCACCCAAACTAGTTTTTTGTGCTAGGATCTAATGCACTGCAATTTATGAGCTAGCTCCCATATTTTATAAAAATCAATGAGGTGCTAAACATTTTTGAAAAAATAGAAAAAGGAAAAAAAGAAAAGAAATATAAAAACAGGAAACAAAACAAACAAAGATAAATAAAACTTGGGAGAAAACCCCCCAAACCCTCCCACTGGGCCTCGACCCAGCCGGCCCAGTCGCCACCCCACCAGGCCGGCCCAACTGCCCCACATCCCACTCCCTTATCCCCCTCCCCCGAAACCCTAACCCACCGAACCCACCACTCTCCCCCACGTCGTTCCCCTCCTCTCCCCCGATCCAGATCGGGTCGGGGCTCGCGCGCCCGCGCCTCGGAGCTCAACGTCGTCGCCGCCCGGACTGCCTCCCCGCCGTCCTCTACGTCGTCGCCTCCTTCCCTGCGCCGGCCGTGCCCGTCAACCTCCCCGAGCCCCGCTACCCCGTGCCCTACCTTTCCCTCGTGAGCGCCCCTCCTCTCTCCTTCGCTCCCGCGCGCGCCCACGCGTACGAGCGCTCGTCCGCTCCGTGCGCGCTTCGCTCCACGCTCGGCATCGCCGTAGCGACCCCCCTGTTCGCCCGCGCCGCTACGCCCTGCTCGACCTGCTGGTCCTGCCGGGCCACTGACACCCGCGCCCCCTCGCGCGCCCGCAGTCCCCGCCATCGCCCGCGCTCCCTCTGCTTCACGCCCGCTCGGCCACTCGTGGCCATCGCCGCGTCGGCCCCGCACCCTGCTCACCAGCTGCCCACGTCGCCGCGGCCCGACCTCGCGCCCGCCGCGCTCCGCCCTACCTTCGCTGCGGCCTCATCCCGTAACCCCCTCTTGCTCCGATCACTGCCCCGCCTCTCTCTGCCGCTGTGGCTCGCGGCTGCCCGTGCACCCCACTCACCGCCTCCTCTGCTCCTGGCCGCTGCTCCGCCCCGTTCCTGGCCACCGACCCTATGCCGCTCCGCCACATGCAGCGCCCCGCTGCTCCTCCGTCGTCGCCGCCGGTCACCTGCCCTGAGGCCGCCACCGGCCATGGCCTCCGCCGGCGCCCTCCATCACGCCCGTGCGTGTTCGGGCGGACGTCCACGCCTAGGCGCCCGGATCCACCGCCCGGTAGCCCTCTGGCCCTATGACATATGGGGCCCACGCCCCTAGAACGTTTTAAAAAAAGATAAATAAAAATGAATTAATAAAATTATTAATTAATTAATTAGTGAATTAATTAAGTTAATTAATCCTATTAAATTAATCTAATTAACTAGTTAGTTTAATTAAACAATAATTAGATTAGCTAAATCCTAATTAACCTAAACAGGGTATGACAGGTGGGTCCCGCACGTCAGTTTGACCCAGTCAACGCCCTATTGACTGCTGACGTCATGCTGACGTCAGCATGCACTATTCTGGATAATGTTGATTTAAAATAATTAACTAAATTCTAAAAATTATTAAAACTTTTAAAATTAATATAAAATAAACCGTAGCTCGGATGGAAAAACTTTGTACATGAAAGTTGCTCAGAACGACGAGACGAATCCGGATTCACAGCCCGTTCGCCCGCCACACATCCCTAGCATAGCAAACACGCAACTTTCTCCCTCCGGTTCATCTGTCCGAAAACGTGAAACACCGGGAACACTTTCCCGGATGTTTCCCCCCTTCGCCGGTACCACCTCGTACCGCGTTAGGGCACATCTAGCACCGTGCATTGACATGTCTTTCATCGTCATGCTTATGTTTGCATTATATTTATTGTTTCTTCCCCCTCTTCTCTCGTTAGACACCGAGACCGACGCCGCTGCTACCCAGTACGACTACGGTGTTGACGACCCCTTCTTGGCAGAGCAACCAGGCAAGCCCCCCCTTGATCACCAGATATCGCCTATTCTTCTCTATACTGCTTGCATTAGAGTAGTGTAGCATGTTACTTCTTTCCGTTAATCCTATTCTGCTGCATAGCCTGTCTTTGCCACTACTGTTGTTACCTTTACCTGCAATCCTACATGCTTAGTATAGGATGCTAGTATTCCATCTGTGGCCCTACATTCTTGTCCGTCTGCTGTGCTATACTATCGGGCCGTGATCACTCGGGAGGTGATCACGGGTATATACTATATACTTTATACATGATACATGTGGTGACTAAAGTCGGGTCGGCTCGTGGAGCACCCGCTAGTGATTCACGGATTGGGGGCTGAAAGGACCTTTGTCCCGATGGCCCTCTGGGTGGATCTTTGTGGCGGAGCGACATGGCAGGTTGAGACCGCCTAGGAGAGAGGTGAGCCTGGCCCTGGTCGGCGTTTGCGGTTACTTCAAAATAACACGCTTAACGAGATCTTGGTATTTGATCTGAGTCTGGCCACTGGCCTATACGCACTAACCAACTACGCGGGAACAATTATGGGCACTCGGCGTCGTGGTATCAGCCGAAGACTTCGTGACGTCAGTGACCGAGCGATGCGCGCCGGATTGGACTCGAACGCCTACTCTTATATAAGGGAGGCTAGGTCTGCTTCCGGCCGCGTACGCAACGTGCAGGTGTGCAATGGACGATGGGCCCAGACCCCTGCGCACATAGGATTTATACTGGCGTGCTGACCTCTCTGTTGTGCCTAGGTGGGGCTGCGACGTGTTGATCTTCCGGGGCCGGGCATGACCCAGGAAAGTGTGTCCGGCCAAAGGGGATCGAGCGTGTTGGGTAATGTGGTGCACCCCTGTAGGAAAGTTTATCTATTTGAATAGCCGTGTCCCTCGGTAAAAGGACGACCCGGAGTTGTACCTTGACCTTATGACAACTAGAACCGGATACTTAATAAAACACACCCTTCCAAGTGCCAGATACAACCCGGTGATTGCTCTCTCACAGGTCGACGAGGAGAGGATCGTCGGGTAGGATTATGCTATATGATGCTACTTGGTGAACTTACCATCTACTCTCTTCTACATGCTGCAAGATGGAGGCTGCCAGAAGCATAGTCTTCGATATGATTAGGTATCCCTCTTTTATTCTGGCATTCTGCAGTTCAGTCCATCGATATAGCCCCTTTACACATATACCCATGCATATGTAGTGTAGATCCTTGCTTGCGAGTACTTTGGATGAGTACTCACGGCTGCTTTTCTCCCCCTTTTCCCCCTTTCCTTTCTTCCTGGTTGTCGCAACCAGATGCTGGAGCCCAGGAGCCAGACGCCATCGTCAACGATGACTCCTATTACACCGGAGGTGCCTACTACTACGTGCAGGCCGCTGACGACGACTAGGAGTAGTTTAGGAGGATCCCAAGCAGGAGGCCTGCGCTTCTTTCAATCTGTATCCCAGTTTGTGCTAGCCTTCTTAAGGCAAACCTGTTTACTTATGTCTGTACTCAGATATTGTTGCTTCCGCTGACTCATCTATGATCGAGCACTTGTATTCGATCCCTCGAGGCCCCTGGCTTGTATTATGATGCTTGTATGACTTATTTATGTTTTAGAGTTGTGTTGTGATATCTTCCCGTGAGTCCCTGATCTTGATCGTACACGTTTGCGTGCATGATTAGTGTACGATTGATTCGGGGGCGTCACACTAAAGGTGTATATGAAGTAAACGAGATTGATTTAAAGTCTTGGGCTCCAACTAAACTAGATAAAGCACGCACGAGGTTCAGGAGTGTGTGTGGATTTGTTGACAGGGCAAGGCTCAACATTAATCTGCCGGTGTTTCAGAAGGCTGACATAGAAACACGGCGAAGGATAGTCCAGGAGATCATGGATCACTTCAACGTTCCAGAGAAGTGGAGAATGCAGGTGGAACACGTTGCACTGAAGAAGGCTAGGGATGCTTGGAGAAACTGGAAGCACGTGATGTACAAGAAGTACTTGAGTGAAGGCAAGGACCCAATCCCCGCATACCCCCAAATTACAATGGCAGACTAGGCATAATTCAAAAGGGTCAGGGCAACTATAGAGTTTGCTGAGAAGAGTGCCAAGCAATCAGAACTTCAGAATAAGAACATACACCCCCACGGTATGGGTGTGGCAGGATACTACGGCATGAAACCGATATGGGACCATGAGGACAAAGAAGCGGTAGCGGTGGGTGGGCAACCGGCCTTTAGTGAAATTAGGGGTGAAGGCGCCAGAGACCACTTGCGGGCACGTGCAAAGAGGCATGATGACGGAACTTATTACTTTGAAAACTCACATGATGAAGAACTGTATCAAGTGATGTTAGAGGCTTCCAAGATCCCTGAAAGGTTCTTCAGGAACTCAGGGCCATGTGACATTCTGTCCAATGCTCTGGAAACAAGAGAGCCCCCTGGCCGTGCAAGGGGTATATGTGTTAATGTCCCGCACAAGAGGGCTTTCACCACTGGTACGCGTCGGTGCTATACAAACGGTTTTTAACCCCTTTCCGCGACAACATTTGGAACCGTCGCCTAGTGAGTGATGGCGATAGGGGGATCCTTCCCACACGACCCAGAAACCGTCGGGGATATGCCCTCCTGGCACACATGCTCGGCAAAATGAGTTCGTGTGCGACCGGCGAGTGCTCAAATACGGAAATACGTACAGTAGAGCTAAAAAAATACAATTATACATGCAAAATTGTTTCCGGTCGCAAGTACATCCCACACAGTCAGTCCCCGCTAAACGTTTCCGTTCGTATGTACATCCCACACAGTCGCTCCAAGGAGAATGTTTCCGTTCACAGGTACATCACACACAATTTTCCCCATTAAATCGTTTGTGATAGCGTTGCCATTGCACACGATATTAACAATTTTACCGTTTGCGTTATTGAATGCATCACACACGGTGCATATAAGAAATTGTGTGGAAAAGGCTGTCCATCACACATAGTTCTTACGTGGTAAACGTTTGCGCAAGGTGGCCTAACGCAAACAGTTTTCAAGAGGATGTCGTGTGTGCAGTGGAGATTGACCGCACACGTAGTGGATCCTAGAAACGTTTCTGATCTCCACGTCTATTGCAGACGTTTCGCTTTCGCAAACCGTGTGCAGTGTAATCCCTAATTAATCCCTAATTTACAAATCACATGTTTTGAATTTGAAAGTAGGCAATCACTTATTTCATATCCAATCATATTTATTACAAATATAGGTTCAACCACCAATGCACAGGTACATATACTGAAGAACTACAGAAGCACCAAGTAAAGAATGATGAACCACAGTTGTACTAAAGACTGTAAAGAGAGAGGCGAAAGACATTCTGGTTGCTGGAGAAGGTGAAGCGGAATGCCCATATTGTGCCCTCCTCCATGCGTAATGCACGCACGACTCTAGGCCAACCCCTTGTGATGGCTACCCGTCCATCCTTCACTGTCTTCAGTACGACTTCTCGATGCTCATTGTAGTCTGGATGAAATACTTTAACCTTCATTGTGTGTCCACCAATCATGTACTTTGCGAGGTAATCTTGAGTGAACTGCTTCGGGAACCACTGCGAACGAAAAAGATTCAAACATTGTTGTCTAACAACTCATTATGGGCAGTAAAAAGAGAAGGCTGCAGAGTTTGTAGTTACCATCCTACAGCTCACTGTTGTGTTGGATAGAGCATAAACAAATAATTTTCTTGCCACCATTCGTATCTTTTTGCTAATAATCCTTATCAGTTTCCTCACTTGATGCTTGTTCATCAATATCTCATTGCCCCATACGCAAAAAGGGTCGATGCGTGGATCCTTGCCAAGGGCATATGTACCTACAAGCAACAAGTCAATATTAGAAGCTAACAAGTGTCCAGTCCTGGATCTATATGCACTACATTATGGAACGACGGGGGGAGTACAAACCGAGGGATGAAGCTAACCTCGGCGGAAAATGGTGGCCACTCCCGTTGTTGTCCTGCATAAGTAGTGGAAAGGCATGATAAGTACAGCAACCTTAACATCAAACAAATATAGCAAAGGTAAACAACATCATCTCCAAATGATAGCTTGAATGTGTTGGTTTCGACATGCTGTTAAAGCAGATATAAAATGGAAGGCAATGTTACCGACAGCAGGCTTAACAACCATCAAATATTGCAATTCAAACTAGTATTGTTGAAAATGAATAGAACGTAGGTAATGCTTACGCATCACATTGGATAAATGTGTAAAACTGAAATAAAGGGCATGTGTTAACTACACCAGGAATAACTGTTACCAAATATAGCCGTTCAAACTGGTATTGATGTAGTCGAGCGGCACAGTTCTGACTTGCACATAATGAACAACACATTGTGAATGACTGAAATAAACAAGGCATAAATGACCAATATAACAACCAAATATAGCCATTGAAAACTGGACAGAATCTCACTACAACCAACCTAACAAACAAGTACAGATAAACAGGGCATATGCTTGAAAACTGGACAAATGCTCACTGCAACCAACCTAACAAGCATATACAGATAAACAAGGCATTTGCTTGATAACTGGACAAATGATAAAAAGCAACCTAACAACCAAATACAGATAAACAAGGCATTTGCTTGATAACTGGACAAATGCTCACTGCAACCAAACTAAGAATCAAATACATATAAACAAGGCATCTGCTCGATAACTGAAAAAATGCTCACTCCAACCAACCTAACAACTAAATACAGATAAACAAGGCACCTACTCACTATAAACAACCTAATATAGCCATTCGTGAAACTGAAGTGGACAATTCATACTTAAACATCACATAGCCCTATTGAACAATACATGTTTGCATAACTGAAATAATTAAACACGGCACAGTTAAAGCACTGCACGACAAATGCTACTACAACAAAGGGTATCGGTTGGCAAGCTAGAAAAGGTAAGATTTGCTGATAGAATGTTGCCTCACATTTCATGGATGGGATCATTCCAGTTGGAAGAGCACAGACCCATGGTGCGCTCTCTGATCTCACAGATGGGTTGTTTCACCTTGGAAGAACTTTCGTGGGTGCCCTCCTTGTGGTCATGGTCATGGTCGATGAGATCTGACTTGCAATTGAGGATCCCAAGCCGCCGCCGTAGAACGTGTCCTTCAGAAATGACAAAATGGGCTCGATGGCGTATAAAGCTCGCAAATCCTTGACCGCTTGTTGGAGGAGATCAGCGGCAGGGCCATCGAAGAGATCGACAGCGGTTGAACCAGAGGGGTTGGGGATGGACCACTTAACGTGTGACATGGCCCGCGTGAAGCCGTCGCTGTGGACGAACTTGATGTCGTAGCCAGCTTTCCCGAGATACAGTAATATGCTAGCCCGCTGACATGAAGCCTTCAGCATGGCAACGTAGTCAACGTCTTCGTCGGCTTCCGCAGCAACGTGTTGCTCCAGGATCGATAGGTCGGGGCGAACGGAGGACACCTCGTCAACGTCTGCCGGAGAGGCCATGATAAACCTCTTCTTGGCCGAACGCTCGTCGGGCTCCCCGGGATACGTGGTCGAGCTTAGGCTGCGACATTCTGGAGCAGGGGATGTGGATCTGGCGGGGAGGGACATCGCAGGCCTCATCTCAAAACTCAGGGGAGTGGGGCGACGGTATGGGAATCGCTCGGTAACCTGAAATTTATTATCTAAGCTAGGAGGAACAGGCAGACCGGCAAGGGTTGGCGGCAGCGCCGGCGGGGCCGGCGGCGGCTGCGATCTAGGGTTCGAGGGGGGAGGGGGCGGGTGGGGGACTGTGGAGGGGGGGGGGCATTTGAGGATACGCCGCGGCTACCGAAAATTTTAGTAATGGTGGGTGGATATGGTGGTGGACGAGGGAGGGCGGCGGTTCAAATGCCTCGGCTACCGCATTTTTACTTTAAGGTCGGTGCCGGAGGAGTGTGGGCGACGATTGAAGTACGGTGGCTACTAAAATTTGGGTAAAGGAATTGATGCGGGGCGGGAGTGCTCAAGATCGCGCACGGTCCAATAACAATATGCGTGTATGATAATAAGGAAAAGTGGCGCGGAACTGCCGATTTTTGCAACGCTCAAGGCGGGTAGTTTGTTTTTATATTTCTAGCTAGTTGGTCTATCGCACATGGTTCGTCCTAATTTCTAAATAAACTTACCCGCCTTTAGCTTGCACAGGTGGTGGTTTTACGGCGCACTTGCATCGCACACGGTTAAGCCAGTACCTCCACCCTTTGCTCGCGCTTGCGCGGTCATGGTGATTTTATAGTGCACTTGCATCGCACACGGTTGAGCCAGTACCTCCACCTTAATTTGCTTGCGCTTGCGCAGGCGTGGTGATTCACAGCGCACTTGTATCGCACACGGTTAAGATATTATACCCGTGTCCGTTGAGCGTCATCAGAGTCTTTGCAGCAAAAAATATCGTTAGAGAGGGTCAGAAGACAGCCACACTAGCATGTGGCCCAAATATATATGAGTGAAAAGGGTGGTATGTGATGTTCAAAATTTCAAGGCACAACTTTGACCGCACAGACCCACGGATGGGCGCGTCGTCGAAGATCGATGAGAGGGGCCAGAAGTCAAGAACCACCTGGAAGTGGCCAAATATATGTAGGAATATTGGGGATGTTTAAAACTTTAAATACACAATGCATAACTTTGGTGGCACCTGCCTCGCAAACCCGAAAGCACCCTTGGATATATATATATATAGAATATTATTCTGTTACCCTACTTCAACTAATGGTTTCAGACGGTTGTACTAATGATTTTCATCTCGTTGAACTGATCGTCTTTTCGTCGGAATGGGGCATGTAATATATCGTTGGAAAGCTCTTGAAATCTACATTACAAATATATAGGAATTTTTTTGCAAAATCATCACGGTTTAAGAACAGTTTTGAAAAAATCGTTTTTTTTCAAAACCAAAAAATGCGAATCGTATTTTGGACTCAATTTTCAAACGGTTTGTTGGAATTGAGCAAATAAGATGGCGTTGGAAAGCTGGTAAAAATCCGCATCTTCCATATATCTACTATTTTTTAAAATTATATACAATTTAAAAGTAATTTGAAAAACAGTGAAATTCTGGGTGAAACGTATTTTCTTGTTTTTTTGCAAACGGTTTGTTGGATTGACGCAAATGATACAGCGTTGGAAAGCAATGGAAAATGCGCAACTTTTTCGTATAGAAATGTTTTTCTAATTTTTTACGTTTTAAAAATGAATTCGAATACGGTCAAATTTGATTTTGAACGTGAATTTTTTAAAAAGTTTGTCGAAATGGTGCAAATAATATACTGTTGGATAGCTATCGAAAATTCAAAACTTAGTCATGTTGAATGTTTTCTCTACTTTGCAACCGTTTAAGAGTAATTTTGAATAAGGTGAAACCCATCGTGTTGTTTTTCCTGTCTAAAAAACAGAGTACTTGTACTGATGTATGTATTTGTTTGTACTGAGGTATTTTTAACTCTAGTTTTGAATGGTTTCAAAAAAGTGTACTTGAACGGATGCCCGTATGGTTTTGTACTGAGTGTGCTTTTTCACATACTAGACTTTACTCTGTTTTTGCGGTATCGTTTTCCTTGTAACTTTTCAATGGATTACGATATTATCGTCCCCGAACTTGCATGGTTTTATATCGTTGAACTGAATAACATTTTATTTAAATAAAAATATTGTGTGTCAACTCTAACATTTTCAATGTTGTTCTAGACTTCTTTCATCCCACGACTTGAACGTTACCATTTGAATTTCTTTGGGTTTTCTTTGTGTTTCAGCTTTTTCCTAAAACTTGACGTCGTGTTGAACTTACAACTTTTTAAATTGTGAACATATTGTGTTTTTACAATTCCAAAGCTAGCAACTAGTAGGAGATTCACCCAATAAAGGGGCTAATTACATGGAGCAGCCGAAATAATACCACAATCTGATCGATAGCTAGCAGGAATAGCAGTGATCGCCAATACACATACACATGAACTGATAACAAACTTGCACACGACCTGACAAACAAGAAAATACATAACCGACAAAAAGAACACAATACACATGAACCGATAATCTCCACGGCTAATGGCAAAGCTTTGTTGCATCTAGGTTCATCCATTTATTGAAAGTAGAACTTATTAGTTTTATTAATTCGGGCTAATGTTTAAATGCTCACCATTTTGGCCCACATCAGAATACTCAAAACACAACAATATTTGCTAAAGGTCCTGCAAATACATAGTTCCAGGACAAATTCTTTGTCCAATGACAACACAAGAGTCATGACTAGTATCACAAACAACACTAGCTCGACCGCCCGACATGTGTGTGCAGCAAGGGGAGGAGATACTCTGATGCTAGATGTGTAGAGACAACAAGCTCACGCATAGAAGACGATGGACGACTCATGCAGGAGGCCTCGAACCGCTCCCTGTTGCCACTGATGGCTATGGATCATGCAAAATCCTGACCAAAGGATCACATTTATTTTCACGAAACTAATCTCTTGAACTTGCTCCACGATAATCTTCAAACCTCCTACAAGAATAGTTATTATTTAAGGTCCACATGAATACCTACAAGCAATGATCACACACATTTACGGAACATTCTTTTAAAGAGGCATGCATCAATAATTATAACCAAAAAATATAGTGAAACTATGGTATCTACATTATATATCATCTAGATTCTAGCAACAACCGTTTTGCATGATCATTGGCATTTGGAATAGCATCCAACAACTATCAGAGTTCCATAAGACCGCATTTGTACTTACTATGACGATGTACTTGTGTTGCCCAAAAACATACGCGGAAGCACAAAATAAAATTTTAAATACATTGGTGCTCACAGGAATAGTCACAAACACCTAAAGAGCATGTTCTTTTCACATCTTCCCAACTACTCAGTTAGCAGAATACCACATCTATGCATTTTAATAGCAGGAGCAAAGAAAGAGAGAGAGAGAGAGAGATTGCTGTGAGAAAGTGCCATTGACGCACACAGAGGACTACCATCAGCGCTCACATGGGATCCAGGCACATGAGCAAGAAGTGACAGCTTGCCAAAGTGTGAGGAGGGGCTCGTCCGGTGGCGTATCAAGGAGAGATTGCGGTAGCACGGTGAGGTCGTGATGCAGGCACCCCTAAACTGATGTGAATTTTGATGCCAAACTATTGTGCAATCATGCAATGATTGAGCTACCATATAATATAAAGTCGATATCTCTCTAACACACATCAAAATAGTTTTTACGGTTGTTCTGTATGAACTAATGACAAAATACATATTGAACTGATAATAATATATTATTTTTTTCATATAGGAAACATGTTCTTCTCCACATGAACTGATATTCTACCACAGAGAATTGTTTCCATGCTTTTCTAAGAACTGAGGATAAAATATAGGGCCGGACAATGGGCAGTACATCCCCATGGCAGATAAGTAATTTCAAGTTCTATATGAACCAGCACTGCTGGATTTGTTAAGAAAGTACTAAGGGCAACACATCGCCTCCAAAGCTTCTGGGTGCAGGACAAAACACGTCATGCTTGGCCGCCTAGGATGCGTCCATCAACGCATCGCGTACTCAGAAACTTGAGGAGGCGCTTCAGGACTAGCCAAACCTGCTTATTGGAGAAGCCAAGAGGCTTCATGGCCTCTAACACTTTCTAGTAGCATTACCATTGTTGGAAACCATGGCGTTTAATCAAATGGTTCAGGGATCACTACCTGTGCTGCAGAGAACATGAATATAAAGCAGATGGTGACTCATCAATTTTTCTTTACGATATATCTAAACTTACAGAATTTTCAAACCTGCACTGACGATACTTTAGGTGATATATCTAAACTTTACAGAATTTTGAAGAAACTTGCTGCAAATCATTACTTATTTAGGTGATATATCTAAACTTACAGAGTTTTGAAACTTGCATTGACGATATTTCTGCACACACACCAACTATCTGTGATTTTTCATGGACTGATGATAGATTACGCACCGAACTAATACTATGTCTGGTACAAAAATTCTCTATCACGTAGTTGAACGTGCTCTCTTCGCAGTGGTGTACGGCCTGGGGTGGCGGAGGTGAACGGCTTGTTCGCTAAGGCGGCGGAGGGTGACACCGGAAAATTGGCCCACGCCACACTCAACATCAGGGAATTTCCTATTCTTACAAGATCAAACTGCGCCAGTCCATGATGCAAAGGCTGGCTGCCTGGCTCGTCATCGTCGAACTGAACCTCACAACCCCTGTCGAACTGCTGAAATTTTTTATAGTATGGGTTAGATACAGTTCCAAACTAGTACCTGAAACCATCCCCAAATATGCATGTCAAGCTTTAGAGTTGGAAGTAATAAACACCCAGATATGCATGGGCTTATATGAGTATCGATGAGCTATGAAATAAACACTCAGATATGAATTTTCTTCAAGTCGGGTTCGGTTTTTAATTTGATGCATGTTTAATTTGCACTATAGAACTGCTACTGGTTTGCAAGATGGACTTGAGTACTCCCTCTGTAAAGAAATATAAGCGCATTTTAGATCACTACTTTAGAACTGCTACTGGTTTGCAAGAAAGACATGCTCTTTGTATTTCTCTTTATATTTCTCTTTATATTTCTCTTGTTAATTTTTCCATTTTACTCCCAAAATCATCACCACAAAAGAAAGACATGTGCATTCCAGTGTACCTTGGCGATGCATTGGCTTGTACTGAGGGTGTAGATTAGAGTGGCCGGAAGAGGATACAGCAGCACACACACACCACCAGATAAGTCTAGTGTCTCCAGAACACATGTATACATGCTCACATCTCCATCTACAAGGAAGGATAGATGAATAATTGATAAGAAAAAAATGTATGCTAGAATGTAAACCTGGAATTGGAAAAAACAAGTAGCAATGTTTTTACAGAAAAATGCCCACGGGTCAGTTCCACAGCTCTTCCAATTTGCAGGCACTACCAGAAACACTAACAGGGAAATAGCAAAGCACCATCTTTTTGGTAACACAGGAAAGTAGTATGAAAACACCATAACATGATTTTTGCTAATGGGGTATATACTGATGTACTACTACAGGTTTGTGTAGGATCGGAAGTATGTCTAGGGGGGGGGTGATTAGACTACTTGACCAAATAAAAATCTAGCCTTTTCCCAATTTTAGTTCTTGGCAGATTTTAGCAACTTAGCACAAGTCAAGCAATCAACCTACACATGCAATTCTAAGAGTATAGCAGCGGAATGTAAAACAATTGCACATGAAGGTAAAGGGGTGAGATTGAGGGAGCAAACGCAATGTTGACACGGAGATTTTTTATCCGTGGTTCCGATAGGTGGTGCTATCGTACATCCACGTTGATGGAGATCAACCCACGAAGGGTAACGGTTGCGCGAGTCCACGGAGGGCTCCACCCACGAAGGGTCCACGAAGAAGCAACCTTGTCTATCCCACCATGGCCGTTCGCCCACGAAGGACTTGCCTCACTAGGGTAGATCTTCACGAAGTAGGCGATCTCCTTGCCCTTACAAACTCCTTGGTTCAACTCCACAATCTTGTCGGAGGCTCCCAAGTGACACCTAGCCAATCTAGGAGACACCACTCTCCAAGAAGTAACAAATGGTGTGTTGATGATGAACTCTTTCTCTTGTGCTTCAAATGATAGTCTCCCCAACAATCAACTCTCTCTCATAGGATTGGATTTGGTAGAAAGAAGATTTGAGTGGAAAGCAACTTGGGGACGGCTAGAGATCAAGATTTATGTGGTTGGAATGGAATATCTTGACCTCAACACAAGTGTAGGTGGTTCTCTCTCAGAAAATATGTATTGGAAGTGTAGGCATGTTCTGATGGCTCTCTCCACGAATGAAGAGAAGGTGGAGGGGTATATATAGCCTCCACACAAAATCTAACCGTTACACACAAATCACTAAACTCGGTGGGGCCGATTCAGAGAACTCGGTCGGACCGATTTAGTTCAAAATGTGAACGTTAGGATTCTCGGTGGCACCGACATGTCAACTCAGTGGGACCAATGTCATTAGGGTTAGGGCATAACGTAATCTCGGTGAGACCGATTTCACAAACTTGGTGAGACCGATTTTGGTAATAGCCAAACAGAGAGTTGGTCAGGCAAACTCGGTGGGACCGATTCGCTCATCTCGGTTGGACCGAAACGTTACGAAAAGGAAACAGAGAGTTTGCATTGCAATCTCGGTGGGACCGATCGCTCATCTCGGTTTGACCGAAACATTACGAAGGGAAACAGAGAGTTTGCAATCCCATCTCGATGAGACCGAGATCCCTATCGGTGAGACCGAATTGATTAGGGTTTCTGGCAGTGGCTATGTCAACTGAACTCGGTGACTCCGGATAGAAAGAATCGGTGGGGCCGAGTTGGACTTTTTGGTTTAGGACATATGTGGATATGAGAAAGTAGTGGAGGGTTTTGGAGCATATCACTAAGCATTTTGAGCAAGATCCTCATTAAGCAACACCTCATCCCTTCTTAATAGTATTGGCTTTTCCTATAGACTCAATGTGATCTTGTATCACTAAAATAGAAAATGTAGAGTCTTGTGCTTTGAGCTTGAGCCAATCCTTTGTCCTTAGCATTTTGAAGGGTCCACTTTCTAATCCATGCCATGCCAAACATTGAGCTTTCCTGAAATATTTATCTTGGAATAGCATTAGCTCAATGAGCTATATGTTGTTAGGAATTACCAAAACCACCCAGGGATAGTTGCACTTTCAATCTCCCCCTTTTTGGTAATTGATGACAACATATAGATCAAAGCTTCGACAAATGATAAATAAGATTGAAAAACATCGTCGCTTTGAGAAGTATGTGATAAGCAAGAGCTCCCCCTAAATTTGTGCATTATTTAAGATTTGCTTTTGAATGCAAATGCACAATCGATTAGGATCATGGGTTACTCTTCCATGTCACATACATCTTGGTGGAGCGCTCAAAATGATAGAGATTAAAAGCATGCACTCATCACCAAGCAAAGTGAATGATCATAATAGGATATGAAAGATAGCATTATCCAACAAGCATTAAGGGTAGCATATGATCAAACACTTGACCAAATAAGTATCTCACAAGGACATAAAGTAGTATCACACAAGCACGCAATAAAGTTTCAAACCAACCAAAAAGAGTGCAAGTAGAGATAAAAACCAACACTCTCTCTCTCGAAGCCTATGATCTATACATTTTTCTCCCCCTTTGGCAACAAGTTACCAAAAAGTTTGAAAATGCATAGTGCTAAACGACTCTCAGGCTTGATCTTCGGGAGGTGGTGTTGAGAGAACGCCAAGGACGAAAGCTTCTGATGAAGTGGCTGGAGCTGGTGGAGTAGCTGCTGGAGTTGGAACTGGAGCTGTAGCTGCTGGTGCTGATGCTGTAGCTCTAGTGTCTGTCACTGGCACTGCAGCAGATCTCTGTCCTCTGGGCACTCTAGCAAATGCATCTGTGGTAGACTTGCCCTTCTTCTCCTCTGCTTCCTCCTGAAGTTGCTCAACTGCAGTTTGGATCTCTGTGATCTTGACATCAAGGTCATAGAATTTTGTCTCAACAATCCTTTCCAAGCTCTCCTGGTTCTTGGTCAGGGTGGCCAGGCCCTGCTCAATCCTCAGAGTGGATTGGATCAGATATCCAAGCTGGTCTTGCTTGCTCTTCAAGAAGACCTGAGATGCCTCTTCCATAGTTGCATCTTTGCAGCCTTCTCAGCTTTAGCTTTGGCTTTCTTCTCTTGTGCTTGCACAGATGATGGTTCATTCTCAGTCATGACTACTGTGTTGTCCTCAAATTCAGGATAGATGGGAAGATGCTCCTTGTCCAAGATGTACTTGCCCTTGCCCATCTTTGAGTTAATGAGCTCCTGGATGTGTGGGGCATATCCACAACTTCTCTTCTGATCAGCTGCAGTCCTCTTGATTGTTTCCACAATCAGGCTCATAACCTTGAACTTTTGTGGGACATCAAATATGTGCAGCAAGTTGATAGCATGTCCTCTGATCATCTTGTGATCACCTGACTTGGGTAGAAGTGTATGCCTCAGAATCCAATTGATTGTTGGCAGTCCAGACAACAAATAGTGTACAGATCCAAACTTATGTGTGTCCAAAGCATCATCAGGGATCTCTTTGTACATATTTGCCATAGAGTTGTGGTCTTTCTTCTTCTTGGCGTAAACATCCAAGTCATCCTCATGTTCCTCAGGAGCATTTATGAGTTTTGCCCATTCTTCAACAGTAGACTGGTACCTAGTACCCTCAGACATCCACACAATCCTTCCATCTGGATAGAAGTGTGTAGTGGAGTAAAATTGCATAATGAGCTCATCATTCCACTTGGTGAACTTCTGAGCCACAAACTCATCAACTCCACATGCCTTGAAGCTGTCATATACACCAGGGAAGTGATCCTCATTCTCCTTGACGAATTTCCAATCAACCCATCTCATGTCACACACTATGGGCTTCTTGTCAAGTAAAACAGTCTCATAGAAGTCCTGCTGTTCCTTAGTGTGGAATCTGTAGTCCACAACAGTCCTTCTCCTGGTGGCATATGGATCAGATTCTCTCCATAGTCTCAATCCTGAATCCTTCCTGATTTTCATGTTCTCTGCAACTGGGTGTGCATCATTGTGATCAGGGATCTTGGGCTTCAGCTTCCTCAAAATAACATAATCATCATCTTCTTCTTCTTCAGCAGCTTGAGGCACTGGGGCCTTGTTCTTTTCCTCAGCAGGGATGTTCCTGGTGCTCCTCTTGGGTTTTGGCTTTGGAGCTGGAGCAGTAGTCTTAGGAGCAGTTTTGGGCTTAGATGGAGCAGCCCCTGTCTTAATTGCATCTCCCATGAGCTTTTGAGCTTTGGGTGCTGGTGCTGCATCCTCTTCCTCTTCCTCTTCTTCAGAATCTTTCCTCATTGAGGGCTTGCCAAGAACTCTAGCAATAGTGGTTCTGGCCCTCTTCTTCTTCTTATCTTCTCCAGCTGCCTCTTCTTCAAACTCAATAGTGAACTTCATAGTTTCACCTGTGGCAACTTTTCTTGGCTTAGACATGGGCTGTCTTCTTGCTAGCATCTTAGTCTTCAGACCAGGCTTTGTTGCAGTAGATGTGCCATATTCTTTCTTCAGCACTTTCTTTTTAGAAGTGGCTTCATCTTCAACAGCCACATAGTCTTCATCCTCTGAATCAGAAGTTCTCTTCTTCCTTGTTCTGGTAGCAGCCTTTGGCAAGTTGCTAGGAGTGCTCCTGCTGCCATCATCATAGCTGCTAGAGGGACTAGTGCCCTCACTCAACTGAACCTGTTCCTCTGACTTGTTCTGGCTGTCACTTTGGTCAGACATCTTGCAAGCAAACTGTCAGCAGACCCTGTGAATTGGTTATAAATGAGGTAGAGTAGATGAGCATCACAAAGTACACGAGTTTTTGCAAAACAGATGACTTAAAAACTTAGTTTTAGTTCTTCACAGAAAGCATTTCGGATCTACCGATTGTAAACTCGGTGATACCGAAGTAGCTTCTGGAACCTGAACTAGTGAACTCGGTCAGACCAAGTCACAGTTCGGTGGTACCGAGACTGCTAGGGTTTCACAGAGAATCGAACTCGGTCACACCGATTTGCAATTTTCGGTCGGACCGAAAATGCGTGTGCTCTGGCCAAAGCCAAAATCGGTGAGACCGATTTCTACAACTCGGTCGGTCCGAGATGAATTCGGCAGAGACCTAACCCTAAATTTTCAAATCAAAACTAATCTACGGGACTTTTTCGCTGGACAGGATGATTTCAATAATGGCAAGAAACATGGCAGAGCAATGTGCTAGGAATCGGAGTTAAAGATTAGCACAATGATCAAGTCCGTACCATAGAGCGGCGACGAACTTGCTACGGCGGCAACGGCGGAGAAGATTTCCGTTGACGGCGGCGGAGACTAGCGGCGGGAGGTCGCTGGCGACGAGAGGACGATCCGGAGACCAGAGGAGGCAGAGTAGGTTACGTGCGGGCGAAAGGGGTTCGGAGAAATTTCCAAATTTTGACCCAGCGGTATATATAACCTGACCCTGTCGGTGTGACCGAGTGGAACGACTCGGTGGCACCGAGATGCAAAACTGCAAGCAGTTACTGCAACTCGGTGTGACCGAAAAGTTCTAATCGGTTGCACCAAGATTGAAAACCCTAGATCAACTTGGTGACTCGGTAGGACCGAAAAGGATGAATCGGTCAGACCGAGATGCACAAAGAGGTTTTGGAGGTTTAAGTCTATGACGAATCGGGATCTCCGAGTGCTCCTCACACAGAGTGGTTCGAATCTGACTTGATCAAACTTTGTGATGTAGGATGAACAGAGTTTGAGACGAGAAAAGCAGAGATAGCTAGAGGGTGTTCTTAGGCATTCTTGTCCATCCATTTGGCAAAAGAGAAAGAGCCAAACAATCATAGCAACAAATGGATGTCCTCGAATGAGTAAAATATGCATCCAACATGCTCACACAATAAAATGGCAAATGAAATATGTGTCAAAGCATGCACAAACATTCTAGCATCTATCAAGCAATTGGCGATGACTAGGTCATCTATATATGAGTATATTGACTTAGGAGTCAAATGAGAACATTTGATCATAGGTCATACTCATCGTTTAAGCACAGGTGGGGTTACCACTTTTACATAAAGCATTGTTGTGTTCACACCATTAGAGTTGCTTTAGCTCATTGATTTGAGTAAAGCTCCCCCTAGATGTGATATTCCCCCTAAAGGGAATGAACTAACCTTGGGTTTTTGTCGATGATGACTTCATGTAGGTGTTGAAGATGTAGATGCTCAATGTTGATGTAGATCATTTGGAGCAATCCTTTGGACTGAGTTGCACTTTCAATACCTGCACGGGTTAGTCCCACAAGGAACAAACAAGGATATCCATAGACATAGAGTGATGCATGCACAAATGATGTCCATGAAGGCATTAGGTTACCTTGTCCCTTGTCTTACCAACAAGAGGGTTTGTGACTCCTTGAACTAGTGCAAGATATGGAAGTTGTTTGCACTTGTCCTTGCCAAAATGATAGGAGTGAAGTATGTTGGCGGAGTCACCCTCAAGAACTCTCTAGTTCTTCTTCTTCTGGATCCACACCATCTTGATGGGAATCCTTGGAGTCGTAGTTGTACTTGATGAAGTGGAACTTGATGTAGTCTTGGGAACCCACTTGACCAAGGCCTTAGGTGCTTCTTCAAATGCATCAATTTCCTCTTGAAGCTTATCCTTGCCTTTTTGCTTGTGGTCTTGTGGTGGAAGATCATCTTGAGCTGGTGTCCCTTTGATAGAAGTAGGATCATACTTCTCTTGTTGAGGAACAAACTTCGTCTTGGGGTATTGATCTTCTTCCCACTCAGCTCCATTGGCATTGAACTTTCGTTCAAAACCAACACCTTGATTCTTCCGGTGTCTTCCTTGCTTGCGCACAATTTCCTCAAATTGCTTACTTCCGGCAAGACTCTTGTAAACACCTTTCTCTATGATTCCCTTCAATAAGCTATTTTCTTGCTCAAGTGTAACTTGGCTAAGAGAATCATTAGTGGAATCAAGAGAACTACTAGAAGCATCAACATTGGATTTAGCATGATTGTTGTTACTACTAGATGAAGAATATTTCTTGTTCTTGTTGCTAGATTTAACTTGTGGCATGTAAGTAGACAAGAGTAAACGCTTGGCAATGTAAGAAGAACTTTTCTTGTGAAGATCATCATTAATTGCCTTTAAAAACTCATGCTCTTGCTCAAGGTTGAGCTTTTCAAAGCGTAGCTTGTCATGAGTCTTTAAAAGTTCTCGATGATTTTCCAAGGTAGTTTCATGAGCTAACTTAAGAGTGTTTAGTTCTTTGGTTAGACTCTCAGTCTCCTTATCATCATCATTCGTTTTATCTTGATTAGCATGATTAATTGACATTTCATCGTAGTTTTCATCACTAGAGTTGTCAACAAGTAAATCATCATCACCTAGCAAATCATCTTCATCACTATTGAAATCAACATACTCGGGATGTGTTACCTTTGGACCTTTGGCCATGAAGCATCTTCCAATTCCTTCATTTGGTGAGTCAAATATGTCATAGGAGTTGGTTGACACAAGTGCTAGACCGGCAACACCTTCATCTTGAGTATATTCGGAGTCGGAGTGATAACTTCTTTCGGAGTGATTGTCGGAGTCGGAGCCGGATACCCACTCACCAACATGAGCTTGATGTCTTCTTTTTGTGTAGCTCCTTGATGACTTTTCCTTTCTTTCCGAATCCTTGCTTCTCCAAGAGGGTCTTCGTTCATAACGATCATCTCTACTCCTCCTTCCTCTTGGTGGTGATTCTTCTCTTCTACTTCTTCTTTTGGGAGAATCTTCTCGTCTTTTGTAGGGGGGTGTACACTCATTGGAGTAGTGTCCGGGTCTTCCACAATTGTAGCAATTACGCTCACGACTAGAAGATCTTTTGTCATTGTAGGACCTTGACTTGGAACTCCTTTGTTTGCTTCTACTCTTGTAGAACTTGTTGAAGTTCTTTACCATTAGGCTCAATTCTTCATTGAAGTTTTGTTTCTCACTTGAAGATGTGGGAGTATCACATGAGGCTTTTTAAGCACCACTTGACTTGTTGTGAAGCTCTTCCTTATCCTTGAGTGACATCTCATGAGTAACAATTCTTCCAATGACTTCCATTGGCTTGAGATCTTTGTAATTGGGCATCATTTGGATCAATGTGCACACGGTATCATATTTTCCATCCAAGGCTCTTAGGATCTTCTTGATGATGAATTTGTCGGTCATCTCTTCACTTCCTAAGCCGGCAATCTCATTTGTGATGAGAGCAAGCCTAGAGTACATTTCAATGACACCTTCACCATCCTTCATTTTGAACTTGTCAAGTTGACTTTGAAGCACATCCAGTTTGGATTCCTTGACGGAGTCGGTACCTTCGTGCATATCAATCAATGTATCCCAAATTTCCTTTGCATTCTCAAGACGGATGATTTTGTTGAATTCTTCGGGGCACAATCCGTTGAAGAGAATATCACAAGCTTGAGCATTGTATTGTAGCATCTTCAACTCTTCCGCGGTAGCTTCACGGTTCGGTTCTCTCCCATCAAAGAATTCACCTTGCAAGCCAATACACACAATAGCCCAAATGGCGGGGTTATGTCCAAGAATATGCATTTTCATTTTATGCTTCCAACTAGCAAAATTAGTCCATCAAAGTAAGGACCTCTACGGTGGTAATTTCCCTCGCTAGACTCCATACTCTCCTAGGTTGTGAAACCAAGGCTATGACCACCAAAAGCTATGGAAATCAAAGCAAATGGAGACCAAAGCTCTGATACCACTTGTAGGATCGGAATTATGTCTAGAGGGGGGGTGATGAGACTAGTTGACCAAATAAAAATCTAGCCTTTTCCCAATTTTAGTTCTTGGCAGATTTTAGCAACTTAGCACAAGTCAAGCAATCAACCTACACATGCAATTCTAAGAGTATAGCAGCGGAATGTAAAACAATTGCACATGAAGGTAAAGGGATGAGATCGAGGGAGCAAACGCAATGTTGACACGGAGATTTTTTATCCGTGGTTCCGATAGGTGGTGCTATCGTACATCCACATTGATGGAGACTTCAACCCACGAAGGGTAACGGTTGCGCGAGTCCACGGAGGGCTCCACCCACGAAGGGTCCATGAAGAAGCAACCTTGTCTATCCCACCATGGCCATCGCCCACGAAGGACTTGCCTCACTAGGGTAGATCTTCACGAAGTAGGCGATCTCCTTGCCCTTACAAACTCCTTGGTTCAACTCCACAATCTTGTCGGAGGCTCCCAAGTGACACCTAGCCAATCTAGGAGACACCACTCTCCAAGAAGTAACAAATGGTGTGTTGATGATGAACTCCTTGCTCTTGTGCTTCAAATGATAGTCTCCCCAACACTCAACCCTCTCACATAGGACTGGATTTGGTAGAAAGAAGATTTGAGTGGAAAGCAACTTGGGGAAGGCTAGAGATCAAGATTTATGTGGTTGGAATGGAATATCTTGACCTCAACACAAGTGTAGGTGGTTCTCTCTCAGAAAATATGTATTGGAAGTGTAGGCATGTTCTGATGGCTCTCTCCACGAATGAAGAGTGGGTGGAGGGGTATATATAGCCTCCACACAAAATCTAACCGTTACACACAAATCACTAAACTCGGTGGGACCGATTCAGAGAACTCGGTCGGACCGATTTAGTTCAAAATGTGAACGTTAGGACTCTCGGTGGGACCGACATGTCAACTCGGTGGGACCGATGTCATTAGGGTTAGGTCATAACGTAATCTCGGTGAGACCGATTACACAAACTCGGTGAGACCGATTTTGGTAATAGCCAAACAGAGAGTTGGTCAGGCAAACTCGGTGGGACCGATTCGCTCATCTCGGTTGGACCAAAACGTTACGAAAAGGAAACAGAGAGTTTGCATTGCAATCTCGGTGGGACCGATCGCTCATCTCGGTTTGACCGAAACGTTACGAAGGGAAACAGAGAGTTTGCAATCCCATCTCGGTGAGACCGAGATCCCTATCGGTGAGACCGAATTGATTAGGGTTTCTGGCAGTGGCTATGTCAACTGAACTCGGTGACTCTAGATAGAAAGAATCGGTGGGGCCGAGTTGGACTTTTTGGTTTAGGACATATGTGGATATGAGAAAGTAGTGGAGGGTTTTGGAGCATATCACTAAGCATTTTGAGCAAGATCCTCATTAAGCAACACCTCATCCCTTCTTAATAGTATTGGCTTTTCCTATAGACTCAATGTGATCTTGGATCACTAAAATAGAAAATGTAGAGTCTTGTGCTTTGAGCTTGAGCCAATCCTTTGTCCTTAGCATTTTGAAGGGTCCATTTTCTAATCCATGCCATGCCAAACATTGAGCTTTCCTAAAATATTTATCTTGGAATAGCATTAGCTCAATGAGCTATATGTTGTTAGGAATTACCAAAACCACCCAGGGATAGTTGCACTTTCAGTTTGTTGTCAAACTTTACTTGTTGTTCGGATGTACTTCTTTACAAAACTTAACTGAACAGGACTGAATTGCAACACTCAGAATTTCATAGCATTTTTCAGAACTTTATTATACCTTCATTTTTGGAAACTGCTGCGTGTTCCTGCTATTTTTTCAGTTTTTTTGTGAACTGAGTATTCTGCATTCCAGTGATGCATCTTCCTCTAAATTCATCTCTTTTTTCATAAATGTCGCATCCCGTTTTTCGGCATCCTGCAAAAAAAGATCAAATTTTGAAAGATTGAGGAAGTACAGGGGGCTGCCGGACCTGCAAGAGGAGGTCGTCACATGAGCAGCCTAGCCAGATACAGCTGCGGAGCACAGGGTGGCCTGCACGCAATTCTTTGAGCGACCGGAGGCGGGGCTAGTAGTTGGACTGCGAACCATGGAAGAGCTCGATTATGTCGAGCACTAATAGGTGAGCGAAGCCCGAACTTGAAGGGGAAGACTAGCTGAACTGAGAAAGTAAACCGATTTTGTCACACACATCCAGTCGAACTGAATAACAACACAGGACTGACGAGTGTACAATTCATCAAACTACTGAACAGTAGGGAAGTGTCCATGTTGCGCATCCACACGTACAGATATATGTTTCAACTCATGACACAAATGACCAAATAGAAAAATAAGAGGACGATATTAATGTCTAACTAAATAAGAACACATCGGCTATCTGCAACTAATCCAGAGAGGCATCAGTAGTTAGCAGGAGAGAGTGGCAGCTTGTGGAGGATGAGCATTCTGGTTAAGGACAAGGCGGTGGCGGCCAATGCCGGATGGCCGTGAGCCAAAGTTCGGGCCGTTCAGATGAATGCTCACCGTCAGGCCACGACCTGCCCAAAAATCAGGAGGATAACCAGAGTAGGGGTGGGGTGGGAGTGGCACGTCACCATACTAGGGGGCGCGCATCGCCGGGAGGTGGGGAGAGGTGCGTCGCCAGGAGGTGGATGGGCGTCACTGGGGGGCGGCACGTCACGGGAGGTGTGGGCGAGGCACGCCGGCGGGAGTTGGTGGTGTGGCGCGTCGGCGGGACGGGGAGAGGACGGCGCGTCACCGGGAGGCAGGGGGCTGCGCATCGGCCGAAGGAGGTGGTGGGGCGCGTCGGCGGGAAGGGGAGTGGGCGGTGCATCGCCGGGAGGCAAGGGGCTGCACGTCGGCGGGGCAGAAGACGGTGCGTCTGCGGGAGGTGGTGGCGCGGCGCGTCGCCGGGAGGTGGGGCGAGGCCCATCAGCGGGAGGCGGGGTTGCGGCGCGTCGACGGGAGGAGGTGGGGGCATGGACATGGTGATCGAGGTGGGGATGACGGGCTCGGGGGTGTTGGGCCAGCGCTTTTCAGTGTACCGCGAAATGCAGATCGGGCCCTATAGGGTGCGACAGTAACAGAATAACAAAATAGGCCTGTCCTATATATATATATATATATATAATGACATAACGTCGTACCTAGCTAGGATGCTTGGCCCACCACCTCCCACTTCGTGTCAGCGGGGCGGATGCACGTAATGATTGATATTTTGGTCATACATGCATGTCGCCATGACCTACCATAAGACGGACCAATGAATCTATCGTTTGGTCAAACGACAGTTGTTGTTGTCGATAAACCGCTAGGGCCAACAGATTGAACTATCATAAAAATCGCACGAGAGGGACCACAAAACCAGCAACTCTTGCATGCGGCCCAAAATAATGTACGTTGGGAAGGGGTGATGTGTGTTTTCAATATAGAATAATGTACAATTTAGATGTGGTGCCTACCTCTCGATATAGACAACAACCATGAAGGCAAGGTAGTTAAGGACAAGATACGCAGGGTATGATGTAGGTCGAACCCAGCAATCCAAGCATGTGGGAGGGAATCCTGACAACACATGAGCTTGAGCTTTGGTTGAGTGACATGTGACGGTGACCGGCCCTATCACAAACTAGGAGGAATCCATTCATGGCCAACACATACCCCTCATTATCGGTCAAAGGGATGATATATATACACTCGGAGAGCCCACAGATATGTGTGTCGTCACCAAAAACCACACAAGGGAGACGTGGTCGATCGGAAGACCCCGTATACACTGCATGCGGCCCGAAAATATGTATGGGTATGGTGGTGTGTGATGTGTTTAAATCCCAAATGCACAACTTCGATGGGCCACCAACTACATTACAAACCGAACACCGTACCCAACTCCAAGCCTGGTTCAATACGTACGATGTCAGTTTCCCAACTTTGAGGCGGCGGCGAGGGGGGGGGGGGGTCGTCCCACGCATGCGCTCAAACTTTATTTGGTCTAGCATGGGACACATCTATATCTATACCCCTATATATTGCGTGAATAACTTTGAAAGTTGGTCGTTGGATGAAGCCAATCCGACGGTACAGAGATGACAAATCCGAGCACTACTGGCTGTTGGATATCATCTACATTCCACCAGATTCTGCCACATGTACAATCTAGAAGACTCCATGGTTGAACTTAAGCATAATGCACAAACCTCAAAACACAAGCACTTCTCCTTTGTTCTCTAGAATATTCCATATCTTAATTGCCCAAACTTTTTTTCTAAATGAATTGTCACTTTTTGTTTTTACTTTATGCTTTAGAATGCACAATTCCATGAATCTTAAAATAGATTTTTATAAAACTATTTGATTTTGGATGAGATGAACTATAAGAGTTAAACGAACATCTACATCATGCATATATGACTCAAAGCTTACATGCTATAGTGTGGTATGTATTCATAAATTGGTTACCAAATCTCATGTGTGCAATGCACGTGTACCTTACTAGTATCAATAGGAAACCATCATGGTTAAACCCTTCTCGTTGTTGGGTCAAAGGGATAGATTGTGTGGGACCCCCTAATTGTCGGTAAAGGATAGTATATATAGCTCGGGGAGCCCACAGATATGTGCCGCGTCTATAAGCCGCACAAGGGAGACATGCTCGAAAAGAATACCCTGCCCCCTATACCCTGCTGCAACCTGAAAAAGGTTTATATAATCGCCATGACAGGTCAAGTCAATCATTCTTTAATTTTTTTAGAGCAAAAAATAATCCATAAAAACATAGTAGGTTTATATAATCGCCATGACAGATCAAGTCAATCATTCTTTAATTTTTTAGAGCAAAAAATAACCCATAAAACATAGTCTACAAATTAGCAAAACAAGGATCCCAAGGTTTATATAATTGCCATGATAGGTCACTATAGAGATAAATATATTTCTATAATGACCATGTGATGGCATTTAAATGAAGCTTGAGATATGCAACTTCCCACAGGGTCACCCATCCTTGGACTACTCCAGCCCGAGCACGCTTAACTTCTGTGTTCTATTCAACTAGGCTAGCGGATGGGAAGCCGCCACTTGCTGATAAGAATTGACTCCTTGCCATTAAGGCGTTTCACGCTGATCACCCTATGGGACCTACTCCCTCCTATCACACACATTTGTGCTTTTAGAAACTGTGTGGGATATCATGGCCGGTGTGTCTCCGCTAGCCTTCAATGAGCATTGGCACTGGTAGCGGGAAAACGATGGGAGAAGAGGCGGGAAATCGATGAGAGGAGTGACGAGAAACGGTAGCCTGTTTAGAAAACCTAGTAGAGAAGGAAGCGTGAGTAGCACGACGCATGCGCACAGTGCTTACCCATGTACTGCATGTGCTGTCGAAAGGGCTCAGGGTTGTCGTTCGATCTGGGAGCATCCAACGGTGCACACGCACGATCCGTGGGGTTTGGGTTCTGGCCAATCAAAACGCACGACTCAGATCGCGCGCGCAGCAGGGGGAGGGGGCATCGGCCATGGTTTGGTAGGCACACGGCTTCCATGAGTGAACCGTGTGCTATTTGAAAACATTTCGTGAGAAGAATCTCGGTTTTTAAATCCCCGTAAATCCAAAACTAACCAGAAAATCGTGAAACCTGGCATGGTGTCACGACATGGCACATATATGTCGAGGATTCTTTTTGTCCATGTTGGCGCAAGTTTTATTACAAGCCTCTTACAAACCGGAGCTTCTCTCAAAGAAGCATCATGGTTCCGATAGGGAACCGTGCCCCCCTTGTGGGCAAAACATAATCACTGCCTCTTTTCGCCTTGTATTTTCTTCTACGGGCAACATGGAACGACATGATATCCGTGCTGAAATTTAAACTTATTCAGGGTTCGTTTGGCCTCTTTATACACTAATTGAGTTTCCTAGGCATTTAATGTCCATAATTCAAATCTGAACTCACCAAAATGGCTAGAAAATTTATACATGTGCCCTTGGGTGCATGTTTAGTTCCCATGCCAGGAATGGGAACGAATTACAACCGTACCCGTGTCCTGGCTCGTCCTCAAACATTTGGAATCTCGGTTTTTAAATCCCCGTAAATCCTGAACTCACCAGAAAGTCATCAAAGGTGGCATGGTGTCACGTCATGGCACATATATGTCGTGGTAAAAACATTGCCAATTTGGGCCAAGCTTTATTACAAACCGGAGCTTCTCTCAAAGAAGCCTCATGGTTCCGATAGGGAAACGTGTTCCCCTTGTGGGCGAAACGTAATCACTGCCTCCGCCTTGTATTTTCTTCCACGGGCAACATGGAACGACATGATATCTGTGCTGAAATTTAAACTTATTCAGGGTTCGTTTGGCCTTTTTATACACTAATTGAGTTTCCTAGGCATTTAATGTCCATAATTCAAATCTGAACTACAACTACATGATCCAGTTCACCAAAATGGCTAGAAAAATTATAGATGTGTCCTTGGGTGCATGTTTAGTTCCCATGCCAGGAATGGGAACGAATTACAATCGTACCGGTGTCCTGGCTCGTCCTCAAACATTTCGAATCTCGGTTTTTAAATCCCCATAAATCGAAAACTCACCAGAAAGTCATCAAAGGTGGCATGGTGTCACGTCATGGCACATATATGTCATGGTAAAAACATTGCCAATTTGGGCCAAGCTTTATTACAAACCTCTTACAAACCGGAGCCTGTCGCAAGAACCCTCGTGGTTTCAATAGGGAAACGTGTCCCCTTGTGGGCCAAACGATAATCGCTCCCTCTTCTAGCCTCGTATTTTCTTCTACACGCAACACGAAACAACTGCAGATTCATGCTGAACATTGAAATTATTCAGGGTTCGTTTGACCTTTTTTATTCATTAATTGAGTTTTCTAGGCATTTAATGTCCATCATTCACATTTGAACTACAAATGCATGCTCCAGTGCACCAAAATGGCTAGAAAAAACGTACATGTTTCCTTGGGGTGCATGTTTAGGTCCCATGGAACGAATGGGAACGAATTCAACCGTCTCGCTGTCCTAGCTTGGCCACAAACATTGCGAATCTTGGTTTTTAAATCTCTGTAAATCCAAAACTCACCAGGAAATCATGAAACTTGGCATGGTGTCCAATTTGGGCAAAGCTATATTACAAGCCTCTTACAAACCGGAGCCTGTCGCAACCCTCATGGTTCCGGTAGGGAAACATGCCCCTCTTGTGGGCGAAACGATAATCGCTGCCTCTTCTCACCTTGAACTTTGTTTTATACAGGCAACATAGAATAACAGGAGTGTCGGGCTGAAATTTGAAACTGTTCAGGGTTCGTTTGGCCATTGTATATATTAGTAATTACTAAGTTTTCTACACATTTAGTGTAGTCCATAATTCAAATTTGAACTACAAGCACATGCTCCAGTGAAGCAAAATGGGTGGGAAGTCGTACATGTGTCATTGGGTGCATGTTTAGGTCTCATTTAAGGAATGAGAATGAATTACAAACTTGTCGTCATCCTGAAACATTGAGAATCTCAGTTTTTAAATCCCAGTAAATCAAAAGGTCAACCAAAAAACATGAAACTTGGCATGGTTTCATGACATGGCACATATATATGTCATGGTAAAAAAATCGTCGAGGCGCACACATTAGTAGCCAACGAAGTCCTTTTTGAAACAACACGCTGACACGCTAATATCGCAAACGGTTGTATTATATTAATGGTGTCAAAATTTAACCATACTCGGTGGTGTGCGTGCAGCTGTTTGATTAGACGGAACGAGCGCGAGAAGTCCGCCGTGCAGGCTCGACGGGACGCGTGCGAGCAGTCCCTCGCGCAGGCTCGAGGGGACGCGTGCGAGCAGTCCGTCGTGCAGGCTCGACGGGACGCGTGCATCCTGTCCACCTCGCAGGATCGATGGGACACGTGCGAGCAGCAAGGCCGCCCATGCTCACCGGGAAGCGAGCTCTTTGACCTCCATGCACCAGCCGCCGCCCGCCTCGCTCACAACTTCTCCATTAATGGGTTAATTAAAGCACTTGGACGGAGGGTGTTTGCTTGTGATCCCATGGCAACATTTGCTTTGTTCGTGTTTTCAACTCGTATTTCGCCCTAATTTAAATTGCCACATAGGGCAACAGATAATACGACCACAAATAAAATGGCAACAGATAATACGACGACAAATTTACAATGGCGTAGATAATAATTGCCTTACATATTCCGGATAATTTAAAATGCCACATGCGGCAAAGCCCGGAAGACATGGGGGCAAGAGAAGAAGGAAATTGCACACAACGATCTGGGTCGCTACTGTCTCTACTCGTCGATGGATCGCCGGACGATGACATCCACCAACTCCTTCTTCAATTCCTCATGACTTTGCTTGAAAGCAGCCACATATTCCTCCACCTCCTGCTCGCGCTTGATCCGGAGCTTCCTCAAGCCACCCATCAGTTCCTCGACGACCGCTTTCAGCGTCATCCCTGAGGCACTGCTCAGCTGATGCAGCATCTTCCAGCCGGCAGCCTCCTCCTCCTTCTCGGCGAGCAACTTGAGGAGCTTCGCATTGTCGCCCATGAGTTGCTCGACGAGGCCGGTCGCCTTGTCAACCGAGGCATCGCTGATCTTGAGCAGCTTCATCAAGCCGTCGAACAGCTCCTGCTGCGTAGTGACGCCAGCGAGAATGTTCTCGTCGCCGGCGAAGGCTTTCAGGAACGCCGGATCGTCGCGATGGCCGACGCTACGAATGCGCTTGTGAGAGCCCTCGCGTGCCCATGAGAGCTTGTTCGAGGGCTCCGCGAAGCGCCGGGACATCTCTGCTGCGACTGTGGCTTCACGGCGGGACCTCTCTAGTGCTTCCGCGGCCTTGGTCTTTACTGCCTGGTTATATGTCCACCCTAAACTCCTCCTATTGGTCATGGCACGGTGCTAAGTGTGAACACATATTAGTTTGATAGGTGTGAACAGATTTGCAATTACTTATTGCGTTGTAACCTGTAATGTGACGAGAAACAAGGTCAAAATTTATTGATGGCAGAAGGTTGACCACATGGTTGCTCGCCGTTGAGGCGGCCGTGGCGCGCTCTGCTCACGTCCGTCCGCGCGTCTGCTCACCATTGAGGTGGCCGTGGTGCACTCCACTCTGGCGTCCGTGCGCGCGCTCTGCTCGCCGTTGAGGCAAATTTACAATGGCAACGGTTAATAATTCGTAATAATTGTCTTACATATTCAGGATAATTTAAAATGCCACATGCGGCAAGGCCCAGAACACTCACGACCTACATATGCATACAATTATAATAAAATATAAGCTAAAAGGCTGAGCTGGCAGCCTTCCGACGATGGTCTTCTCGGACTCCATGATCAGCATAGCACCCTTGCGGCCGTTCACTCCAAGTGTCCCGACCCGCCTCCGCCTACGGAGCTGCTGGCGCTGGGAGGATCTTGGGGCTGCTGGGCCTCTTCCAGAAGAGCTTGCATCGTGCAATCGCACGCATGACAACTCCGCGGAACCGCTCCATTTCCATGTCTCTGGCCTGGTAGCAAATTCTGTCCATCACCTGCATCCTCAAGATATCACGTTGGCGATGTTCTACTTTGTCGGGGACGTCAACTCTGCCAAGGATGCGCTCGGGCCTGACCACCACATCATCGGGATCGAGGTAGACACGACCGCCGCAGGAAATGATGAAGGCGCAGGTTGCATGTGTCTTGACTGAATCGCAGAGGTCCTCTGCCCATTCCTTGCGGGGCATGAGGCTGTCGATGAGCACTTGTGACGGTGGCTCTTCGGTTGGGTCGTCGATCATGCCGCCGAGCAGCTCTGAATCTTTTACACGATCGATGGCAAACTGCTCATCACACCTCCTCTGCAATATGTCGATTGTGCCCCAAGGACTGTCACGCTGATATCACTGTCGATGGGCCATGGTGCCTGCACCGGCCGATGAAGCTCTTGCTCCCTGACCTACTCCGGCTCGTTCTCCTCGCCGAAGATGTAATGCAGGTAGGCTTCGACATCGAATCTTTGGTCGTTGCCTGGCATGCTTGGAATAACTAATGGTAGATGGGTGAGGACTAGAACTGCGCAGAGTGTCACAGTGGTGCGTTGCCACCTGGGTTATATGCAGCAAGCCGTTAGCTGGTGACGGGAAACCGGTGAGGAAGAGGCGTGGATTTTACAATTCACCCATGTCGAGCACGGGAAGACTAAGTGGAGCACACACACAACCTGAATACCGTATCCGGTGCCACGTGTTATTTATCACACAAGTGTTAACATAAGGAAACATATGTGTAACTTACTAATCATCACACATGAGTACTCGTAGACGCATCGTGTGCGATACTCCTAGCCACCGCAAGCAACTAGTTTTCATTTTTCAAAGTTTTTTGTACACACAGAATCGCAGACGAACTAACTGTATTAACTGTCTGTGTTGTAATTTCTCATCGCAAACAGTTCATCCGAGTCGGCTGTTTGCCACGTGTCACACACGTCTTGTTAAGTTGAACCATTTCTGTTATGTTCGCTAGTCGAAAACAGTTCGTCCGAGTGAACCGTATGCCCTATATCACACGCACCTTGATCTGGCTAACCATTTCTGTTGCACTCCCTAATAGCAAACAGTTCATTAGAGCAAATTGTATGCTGTATATCGCACACACATTGATATGGCTGCCCATTTCTGTTGTTCTGCCTCATCGTAAACAGTTCAAATGGGTTAACCGTGTGCCCTGAATCGCACACGCAACTAAAATCTGAACTATGTTTGATGGCTCCGCCATCGCAAACGTTTTGCACCTTTTTGACGGGTTTTTTATATCCCCGTTTGTGATTAATACATCACACACAGTTTCATCAAAGGGTCTCTAATCGTAGTGTCGCGTTAGCAGCATCCTGCAGTAGTGCACACTCAGCAAAGAAGAGAGACTCATGATGAAAAAAGTGAGGTGTGAAATGAAGCAGACTGAATTGTATGAAAGGTTGAGGAAGGACATGTATCCGGCTGTTCGAAAGGATATTGAGGAGCCAATGATGATGCAGAAGACTCAAACACTGACAGATAGCCAGCAGATGGGAGGGGAGGCGGGCATGGAGGATGCAGCTTATTGCGCGACAACACCACACAAGAGTAGCTGTGCATCAGCTGACCCCAGCGACACTAAGACTGCAGCTGCTCATGATGATGCTATATCTGATCTATCTGGAATGGAAGACAGACTGGAGGGCGTGCTTACACATTATGAAGGTACATTAAAATGTGCAACAACCTGGGTTTGCCCACCCTTCTTGGAAGAGGACTCTTGTTGGACAACGTGCCACTGAAGCCAGGCTGTGTGAAGTGCTATGTGACTGAAGTAAAGCCTGGATTCAATGAATTTTCCCTGAAGAATGTCCTAGGGGACTTTGATGAGCAAAGGACGTTGGGAGAAACACTGTTACATCACAACCAGTGGCCACGAAAGGAAATAGAGTTCATCGATGAGATACCTGAAGCCCCGCCAAGAGCAACCAATGTCGCCCCTCAACCGGTGACGCTCTCCTTGCCATAGGAGCTCTCGCATGCTTCCACCAAAGAACCTAATACTCGTAATCTGACGGCTGATGCATCAACCTGTGAACAGACGACCCAACTTTGTGCTGCCATCCTCTGCCAGAGAGCAGCCAGTGGCAAGGCCAACAACTTCTGAAGACGCACCACCGGTTCAGATGCCGGCCGCTGAAGTAGCAGGGGGAGACCCAGCTGCAGCACATGCTCAACAGACCAACCTGGTGGAACGGACTGCTAAGTAGTCTGATGCTTTGGAACCGCCTGCTAAGCAGTCTGTAGGTCCAGAACCAACTGCTCATCAGTTCGTCGGTCCACAGTCGTGTGATCAGCATACTAATGCGTCAGCACTTCCTGCACAACAAACCAATGCGTTGGCACGGCCTCCTCAGCACACCGACAAGTTGGCACCACCTGCACAGAAACCCGACATGGCTTCAACGCATGGTCAGCAGTCCGATGCCTCTGCTCCTATAGCCCAGCAGTCCGTCACAGCAGCAACGCCAGCTCAGCGGTCCCACATAGATAAACCGTCTGCTAAGCATCAAAGCTTCACCGTCTGCTCGGCAGTCTACCTTGCAGCCAACCAGACATTCTGCCAGAAATGCTTCAAGTACCAAGAAGGAAGCGGCCAAAAAGGCTGCACCCGAGAGGAAGCGTGGTGGGAGAGCGAAGATGAAAGAGAACGATTGCCTCTTACTTAAAGTACTCGTCGCCCATAACCAAATTAACAGCAGGTTGTTCGAATCAGGGAGTAATATTATTTCTGACGGCATAAATGATGAAGAAGTAGAGTTGTTGCTTGCTAAAAGTAAAGCAGTCGTACTTGAAGCACGCAATTGCGTCCATGGCCATCCATTTCTTGTTGGCGAATACTTTGATGAGTGCAGCTCCAGTTGCCGCGAGTTTCATGAATATTGCATGGATATAATGTCAGCAGGTCATCATGGTTTGCTAGTCCACTACAACAGCGATCATTTTCGACACGATGTTGGTTCCGCCAATGTGATTTTCGAGGACTTACACCTCTTCTTCAACCTCAACGAGCTCGATGCCACTCTTGTTAGATGCCTAATTTTGTAAGTACTTAACAAACTCTGATCAACTTCTCCATACAAGGCTTTAAATGATGAATAGTTAACTGCATTTTATTCCTATCAGGGGATTGAACATGCAGAGAAGAAAAAGGGAGAGATTGTATTTCATAGATCCTGCATTAGCAAATGGCACAACATTAGATGGTAAGGACCTACGGGACTGGGCCATTAACATGGTTGTCCGTCTCTTCGAAAACACGTCCCATGCAGAATCATTTCTCTGGCCATATCATGAACGGTAAGTCAAGTAAACAACCACGCATACACTGATTGTCTTTCAGATTTTGATATAGTTCGTAAGTTCATGGCTTTCTTAATATGTAGCAATCACTGGATATTGGTATTCATTGTTCCAAACAAGAACACGGTTACTACATGGATTCTCTCAGAGAGTCAACAAACGCTCAGGATCTGACGCATCTTCATCAATTCATGGATAGGTATTGAATTCTGTAATGTTGAAATTAATTTGCATTCATATCTGGTTCAATAATTGATGTTGTCAAAATTCATCTTCATTTGCAGTGTGCTCGCATTGTGGAAAACTAAACCAGGGAGCCTGTTCAAGAGGGAACTACCTCTGCAGCACGAGATCGTTTCTCCGGTAACACACCGAAATCCGTTATTTTCAGAAAATTTATCCAATAGTCTGCAAATACCTTTTCTTACGCTAGTCAAATGTTCAAGCTTCTAAATAAACTTGTTTCCATTTTTGTCCAAAGAAAAAATAATACATCTAACACCGGTTAGGTTGTTCCTAACAGGACAAATACATGACTAATTCTATACAAAAAATTTCAATGTCCTCAGCAACAAGCAGGGACCAACCTTTGTGGATACTATATATGCAGACACATGATCTCCATCTGCAAATCTGTTGATAGTTGTGATGATCCTCGCGAATTAGTACCAGTAAGTCTATCTTAATTAATATCTTCTACTCCACTCATATGGCACATTCTGATCTTAAAAATATTGCAGCTCATCTTAGAACCGAGGACCCCTGAACCACTCCTGGTTGGTGAATTGCTGATGGTTCGGAGATTTATCAGCGACTTCTTCCTGAATCACTACATCAATCCCACTGGTGATAATGAAGATTTCAGCACGCGTTCTCCTAAAACATTGAGTAAGAGTTAGCCACTAAACATATATTCATGGATCCATTATTTTCCATCTGATGATGTCTTTTTATTTCGTACACTATGATTAATTATGTAATGCATATATGTGTGGACAATTCATTGGAATTTAGCTACCATATGTTCAATTGCAATTCTTGCAAAATCTTATGAATGTTCTTCATGTGGACACTATTTGTTCAATTGAATATTGTGGTGAATTTGCTTTTTGCATGTCGATTCAAAATGGGATATTTTTTTTAACCTGGCAATTGGTCCGCACACGGTTTAACTAAATGAATGTGTGCGATCCACATCGGAAAGCATACGTCAATCGTAGCTGAACCGTTGGTGATACACAGCAGATAGCAAACGATTTGCAGAGCTACTACGTGTGCGTAGGGTCTCCGGAACCGTTTGTGATATCACGATATCACACACGAGAGCTCGGAGTAAACCGTGCCCAATGTAAAATACAATCCCAGTCGTAATTTTTTCATGAAACGTATGGGATCCCAAACGAAAAGCACACGTCACTCTTGCCACAACCATCGGCGATACACAACAAATCACAAACGGTCTGCAGCACTTGTATGTGTGTGAAGGGGCTCTTGAACCGTTTGTGATAGAACATTATCGCACACGGTAATTGTTGGGAAACATGTGCGATGGAATCTTGCATGGCAGACGGGTTCCGCAGAAAACACGTGTGCGATGGGGCACATATCGCACATAGTTCATATGTTGGCCCTTGTGCCTTACATACTGTTTCCCAAACGGTTGATTATGACACACCATTTGGTTTCACTGCGTCATTAGAAACATTTAATCACCGATCCCACACATGTGAAAGAATTTAGTGTGTGCTGCATCGCACACGGTTACACTTTGCAAGGCCTCTGGATCATGGCTCCATATCCCCGACGATTTCTGGGTCGTGTGGGAAGGACCCCTATCGCCCACACTCACTTGGAGACGGTTCCAAATGCTGTCGCAGAAAGGGGTTAAAAACCGTGTGTATAGCACCGATGCGTACCAGTGAAAGTTTCAGCAACTTAGCATGCGATCGTTCGATCTCAGATCGAAGGGCTGTCAGCAGCCCGTATCATGGTCGCGCCTACCACCACCGTCGCCTCGCTCGCGCGGTTGTGCCCTTGGACATTTCAGACGGCTATAAATGAGCATTTTCATTGCCTACTTCACACGCATGAAACTACTTCCTCCGTCCAGGTGCGTTAGGCTATCTGATGTTGGCATGTCATACATAGTCATCACTTAGTCACTCATACAACAAGGTTAGCTATAAGGTTGGCTATAAGAGTATTTTTTTACTTCTCTCTATCTCTTTCTTCATAGTATTTATTGCATTTGCCAAGGAGTGACCTCTTCCAATGAAATGGTGTTTAGATGAGGTGCTAAGGGCATTAAATGGCTTAGCAACTCAAGTCCCCAATGCATAGGTTCTTAGTTTTTTCTTGCTAAGCTTGCTTCATTTAATTAGCTATAGACTCAAAATTGTCATTTCACCTAGGTACACGCGCTTAGCACCCACTACTGCAGGATGCTGCTAACGCGACACTATGATCAGAGACCCTTCGAGAAACTGTGTGCGATGCCATAATCGCAGTGTTGTATGAAAACCGCCAGAAATGTATAAAACATTTGCGATGACGGGTGCATCAAACACGGTTCAGGTTTTAGTTGCGTGTGCGATGAAGGGCATACGGTTAACCTGTTCGAACTGTTTGCGATGAGGCAGAACAACAGAAACGGGCAGCCATATCAATGTGTCTGCGATATATGGCATACAGTTCGCTCAGATGAACCGTTTGCTATTAGGGAGTGCAACATAAACGGTTAGCCAGATCAAGGTGTGTGTGATATAGGGCATACGGTTCACTCGGACGAACTATATTCGATTAGCGAACGCAACAGAAACGGTTCAACTTAACAAGATGTGTGTGATACGTGGCAAACAGCCGACTGGGATGAACTGTTTGCGATGAGAAATTACAACACAGACGGTTAATACAGTTAGTTCGTGTGCGATTATGTGTGTACAAATAACTTTGAAAAATGCAAACTAGTTGCTTGCGGTGGCTAGGAATATCGCACACGATGCGTTTGCGAGTACTCGTGTGCGATGATTAGTAAGTTACACATACGTTTCCTTATGTTAACACTTGTGTGATAAATAACACGTGGCACCGGATACGGTATTCGGGTTGTGTGTGTGCTCCACATAGTCTTCCCACGCTCCAGCGAATGCTTCCCGCACTCCACATGGATGAATTGTAAAATCCACGCCTATTCCCTCACCGGTTTCCCGCCACCAGCTAACAGCTTGCTGCATATAACCCAGGCGGCAACGCACCGCCGCGACACTCTGCAAAGATCTAGTCCTCAGCCATCTACAATTAGTTATTCCAAGCATGCCAGGCAACGACCAAAGCTTCGACGTCGATGCCTACCTGCGTTACATCTTCGGCGAGGAGAACGAGCCGGAGCAGGTTGGGGAGCAAGAGCTTCATCGGCCGGTGCAGGCACCATGGCCCATCGGCAGCGATATCGGTGTCACAGTCCTTGGGAGAATAGTCGACATATTGCAGAGGAGGTGTGATGAGCAGTTTGCCATCCATCGTGCAAAAGATCAAGAGTTGCTCGGCGGCATGATCAACGACCCACCCGAAGAGCCTCCGTCACCAGTGCTCATCGAGAGCCTGATGCCCCGCAAGGAATGGGCAGAGGACCTCTGCGATTTAGTCAAGATAAAGGCAGCCTACAACTTCATCATTGCCCGCGGTGGCCGTGTCAACCTCGATCGCGATGATGTGGTGGCCAGGCTCGAGCGCATCCTTGGCGGAGTTGACATCCCCGACGAAGTAGAACATCACCAACGTGATATCTTGAGGATGCAGGTGATCAACGAAATTTGCTACCAGGCCAGAGACATGGAAATGGAGCGGTTCCGCGGAGTTGTGATGCGCGCGATTGCACGTTGTCAAGCTCTTTTGGTAGAGGCCCAGCTGCCCCAAGAGCCTCCCAGCGCCAGCAGCTCCGTAGGCGGAGGCGGGTCGGGACACTCGGAGTGAACGGTCGCAAGGGTGCTATGCTGATCATGGAGTCCGAGAAGACCATCGTCGGAAGGCCGCCAGCTTAGCCTTTTAGCTTATATTTTATTATAATTGTATGCATATGTAGGTCGCGAGTGTTCTAGGCCTTGCCGCATTTGGCAATTTAAATTATCCTAAATATGTAAGACAATTATTAAGAATTATTAACAGTTGCCATTGTAACTTTGCCTCAACGGCGAGCAGAGCGCGCGCAGGGACGCCAGAGTGGAGCGCGCCGCGGCCGCCTCAACGGCGAGCAACCACGTGGTCAACCTTCTGCCATCAATAAATTTTGACCTTGTTTCTCATCACATTGCTGATTACAATGCAATAAGTAATTGCAAATCTGTTCACACCTATCAAACTAATATGTGTTCACACTTAGCACCGGGCTATAAAAACTACCCACTCAAAAATTACTTCACAGTTCCTCTCCTCATCACCCACAAAACTGGTTTTCTCTGTCAAGTTGTTCTGCCATGACCGGTAGGAGGAGTTTAGGTTGGACATATAACCAGGTAGCAAAGACCAAGGCCGCGGAAGCACTAGAGAGGTCCCGTCGCGAAGCCGCAGCCGCAACAGAGATGTCTCGGCGCGCTGCGGAGCCCTCTAACGAGCTCTCACGGGCACGCGAGGGCTCTCTCAAGCGCATACGCGGCGTCGGCCATCGCGACGAGCCGGCGTTCCTGAAGTCCTTCGGCGGCGAAGACGACATTCACGCTGGCGTTAGTACGCAGCAGGAGCTGGTCGACGGCTTGATGAAGCTGCTCAAGATCAGCGATGCCTCGGTTGAGAAGGCGACCGGCCTCATCGAGCAACTCATGGATGACAATGCGAAGCTCCTCAAGTTGTTCACCGAGAAGGAGGAGGAGGCCGCCGGCTGGAAGATGCTGCATGAGCAGAGCAGTGCCTCGGAGATGACGCTGAAAGCGGTCGTCGAGGAACTGATGGGTGGCTTGAGGAAGCTCCAGATCGAGCGCGAGCAGGAGGTGGAGGAATCCGTGGCTGCCTCCAAGCAAAGTCGTGAGGAATTGAAGAAGGAGCTGGAGGATTTCACCGCCCGGCGATCCATCGACGAGTAGAGACAGTAGCGACCCAGATCGTTGTCTGCAATTTCCTTCTTCACTTGCCCCCGTGTCTTCCGGGCTTTGCCGCATGTGGCATTTTCAATTATCCGTAATATATGTAAGACAATTATTAGATGCGCCATTGTAAATTTTTCGTCGTATTATCCGTTGCCATTTTATTTGTGGTCGTATTATCCGTTGCCCTATGTGGCAATTTAAATTAGGGCGGAATACTAGTTGAAAACACGAACAAAGCAAATGCTGCCATGGGATCACAAGCAAAGACCCTCCGTCCAGGTGCTTTAATTAACCAATTAATGGAGAAGTTGTGAGCGAGGCGGGCGACGGCTGGTGCATGGAGGTCAAAGAGCTCGCTTCCCGGTGAGCATGGGCGGCCTTGCTGCTCGCACGTGTCCCGTCGAGCCTGCGAGGTGGACAGGATGCACGCGTCCCGTCGAGCCTGTGCACCGGACTGCTCGCACGCGTCCCGTCGAAACTGCACGGCGGACTTCTCGCGCTCGTCCTGTCTAATCAAACAGCTGCACGCACGCCACCGAGTATGGTTAAATTTCGACACGGTAAATATAATGCAACCGTTTGCGATATTAACATGTCAGCTTTTTGTGTCGAAAAGGACTTCGTTGGCTACTAATGTGTGCGCCTCTTCTCAAACTGGACGATTTTTTTACCACGGAATATATGTGCCATGTCATGAAACCATGCCAACTTTCATGTTTTTTGGGTGACTTTTTTATTTACTGGGATTTAAAAACCGAGATTCTCATTGTTTCAGGACGACAACAAGTTTGTAATTCATTCTCATTCCTTAAACGAGACCTAAACATGCACCCAATGACACATGTATGATTTCCCAGCCATTTTGTTTCACTGGAGCATGTGGTTGTAGTTCAAATTTGAATTATGGACTATATTAAATGGATAGAAAACTTAGTAATTAGTAATATATATACAATGGCCAAACGAACCCTGAACAGTTTCAAATTTCAGCCCGACACTCCTATTATTCTATGTTGCATGTAGAAAACAATGTTCAAGGCGAGAAGAGGCATCGATTATCGTTTCGCCCACAAGAGGGGCATGATATAGCTTCGCCCAACTTGGACAATTATATATACCATGTAGTGACACCATGCAAAGTTTCATGATTTCCTGGTGAGTTTTGGATTTACAAACATTTAAAAACCGAGATTCGCAATGTTTGTGGCCAGGCTAGGACAGCGAGACGGTTGAATTCGTTCCCATTCATTCCATGGGACCTAAACATGCACCCCAAGGAAACATGTACAATTTTTCTAGCCATTTTGGTGCACTGGAGCATGTATTTGTAGTTCAGATTTGAATTATGGACATTAAATGCCAAGGAAACTCAATTAGTGTATAAGAAGGCCAAACGAACCCTGAATAAGTTTAAATTTCAGCCTGGATATCCTGTGGTTCCATGTTGCCAATGGAAGAAAATACAAGGCGAAAAGAGGCAGTGATTATGTTTCGCCCACAAGGGGAACACGTTTCCCTATCAGAACCATGAGGCTTCTTTGAGAGAAGCTCCATTTTTTTAAGAGGTTTGTAATAAAGCTTGGCCCAAATTGGACAATGTTTTCACCACGACATATATGTGCCATGACATGACACCATGCCACCTTTGATGACTTTTTGGTGAGTTTAGGATTTATGGGGACTTAAAACCGAGATTCGAAATGTTTGAGTACGAGCCATGCCACCAGTACGGTTGTAATTCGTTCCCATTCCTCGCATGGGACCTAAACATGCACCCAAGGACACATTTATAATTTTTCTAGCCATTTTGGTGAACTGGAGCATGTATTTGTAGTTCAGTTTTGAATTATGGACATTAAATGCCTAGGAAACTCAGTTAGTGTATAAAAAGGCCAAACAAACCCTGAATAAGTTTAAATTTCAGCACGGATATCCTGTCATTCCATGTTGCCCGTAGATGAAAATACAAGGTGAAAAGAGGCAGTGATTACGTTTCGCCCACAAGGGGGACACGTTTCCCTATCGGAACCACAAGGCTTCTTTGAGAGAAGCTTTGGTTTGTAAGAGGCTTGTAATAAAACTTGCGCCAGAATGGACGAAAAAAATTCCTTGACATATAAGTGCGATGTCGTGACACCATGGCAGGTTTCACGATTTTCAGCTTAGTTTTGGATTTACGGGGATTTAAAAACTGAGATTCTTCTCACAAAATGTTTTCAAATAGCACACGGTTCACTCACGAAGGCCGATATTCAATGAAAACTTCGTGGAAACCATATTTTAAAGTTTCATAAAAATCTAAAAAAATGTGGGATGTTAAGAAGGTGATGTTTTATTACGACACAAAATTTCGAGTTGAAAAACGTTACGAGATGTGAGCTATGAAAAAGACAAATTCTGCCCTGGATAGTGACATTACTATTCGACACTATTCAACACTGATTTTCTCTTTTTCATAGCTCACATCTCTTAATGTGTTTCAACTTGAAATTTTGTGTGCCAATAAAACATCATCCTCTTAACATCCCGCATTTTTTTGAATTTTTTTTGAAACTTCAAAACATCTTTTGCTCGTGGTTTTCACCGGTTTCCACCGAATGTTGGTTTCCGTATGATATTCCCCACCCCCAGCCCCGCTGCGCGCGTGATTCGAGTCCTGCGTTCTGACTGGCCAGAACCCAAACCCCACGGATCGTACGTGTGCACCGTTGGATGCTCCCAGATCGAACGGCAACCCTGAGCCCTCTCGACAGCACATGTAGTACATGGGTAAGCACTGTGCGCATGTGCCGTGTAGCTCACGCTTCCTTCTCTACTAGGTTTTCATTCAAAACAGGCTACCGTTTCTCGCCACTCCTCTCATCGGTTTCCCGCCTCTTCTCCCAGATATGCATGATGTAGATGTTTGTTTAATTCTTATAGTTCATGTCATCCAAAATCAATTAGTTTTGTAAAAAAACTATTTTAAGATTCATGGAATTGTGCATTGTAAAGGTAAAAACAAAAAGTGACAATTCATTTAGAAAAAAGGTTTGGGAAATTAAGATATGGAAGATTCTAGGGAAAAAAGGAGAAGTGCTTGTGTTTTGAGGTTTGTGCATTATGCTTAAGTTCAACCATGGAGTATTCTAGATTGTACATGTGGCAGAATCTGGTGGAATGTAGATGATATCCAACGGCCAGTAGTGCTCGGATTTGCCATCTCTGTACCGTCGGATTGGCTTCATCCAACGAGCAACTTTCATAGTTATTCGCACACTATATATGTGCATAGATGTATAGATATATATAGATGTGTCCCATGCTAGACAAAATAAAGTTTGAGCGCATGCGTGGGACGACCCCCCCCCCCCGGTTGCCGCCTCGAAGTTGGGAAACTGACATCATAGGTGTTGAACCAGGCTTGGAGTCGGGTACAGTGTTCGGTTTGTAATGTACTTGGCGTGGCCCATCGAAGTTGTGCATTTGGGATTTAAACACATCATACACCATCGTACCCATACATATTTTCGGGCCGCATGCATTGTATACGGGGTCTTCTGATCGACCACGTCTCCCTTGTGCGGTTTTTTGTGACGACACGGATGTCTGTGGGCTCCTCGAGTGTATATATATCATTCCTTTGACCAATAATGAGGGGTATGTGTTGGCCATGAATGGATTCCTCCTAGTTCATGTTACGGCCGGTCACCGTCAAATGTCGGTCAACCAAAGCTCAAGCTCATGCGTTGTCAGGATTCCGTCCCAGATGCTCGGATTGCTGGGTTCGACCTACATCAAACCCTGCGTACGTATCTCGTCCTTAACTACTTTGCCTTCATGGTTGCTGTCTGTATCGAGAGGTAGGCACCACATCTAAATTGTACATTATTCTATATTCAAAACACACATCACCCCTTCCCAACGTACATCATTTTGGGCCGCATGCAAGAGGTGCTGGTTTTGTGGTCCCTCTCGTGCGATGTTTATGATGGTTCAATCTATTGGCCCAAGCGGATTATCGACAACAACAACTATCATTTGACCAAACGAAATATTCATTGGTCCGTCTTATGGTAGGTCATGGCGACATGCATGTATGACCAAAGTATCGATCATTACGTGCATCCACCCCGCTGACACGAAGTGGGAGGTGGTGGGCCAAGCATCCTAGCTAGGTACGACATTATCTCATTATATATATCCTAGCTAGGTGGTTGTTAGGGTGCTTTCAGGTTTGCGAGGCAGGTGCCACCAAAGTTATGCATTTTGTATTTAAAGTTTTAAACATCCCCAATATTCATACATATATTTGGCCACTTCCAGGTGGTTCTTGACTTCTGGCCCCTCTCATCAATCTTCAATGACGCGCCCAACCGTGGGCCCGCGGGGTCAAAGTTGTGCATTGGAAGTTTGAACATCACATACCACCCTTTTCACTCATATATATTTGGGCCACATGCTAGTGTGGCTGTCTTTTGACCGTCCCTAACGTTATTTTTTGCTGCAAAGACTCTGATGATCCTCAACAGACATGGGGTATAATATCTAAACTGTGTGCGATACAAGTGCGATGTGAGTCACCACGACCGCGCAAGCGCGAGCAATTTAAGGTGGAGGTACTGGCTCAACCGTGTGCGATGCAAGTGCGCTGAAATCACCATGACCGCGCAAGCGCGAGCAAAGGGTGGAGGTACTGGCTCAACCTTGTGCGATGCAAGTGCGCTGAAATCACCACGACCGCGCAAGCGCGAGCAAAGGGAGGAGGTACTGGCTCAACCGTGTGCGATGCAAGTGCGCTGAAATCACCACGCCGCGCAAGCGCGAGCAAAGGGTGGAGGTACTGGCTTAACCGTGTGCAATGCAAGTGCGCTGTAAAACCACCACCTGTAGAAGCTAAAGGTGGGTAAGTTTATTTGGAAATTAGGACGAACCGTGTGCGATAGACCAGCTAGCTAGAAATATAAAAAACAAACTACCCGCCTTGAGTATTGCAAAAATCGATGGATCCGCGCCACTTTTCCTTATTATCATACACGCATATTGTTATTGGACCGTGCGCAATCTTGGGCACTCCCGCCCCGCATCAATTCCTTTACCCAAATTTTAGTAGCTGCCGTACTTCAACCGTCGCCCACACTCCTCCAGCACCGACCTTATAGTAAAATTTTAGCAGCCGAGGCATTTGAACCGTCGCCCTCCCTCGTCCACCACCATCTCCACCCACCATTACTAAAATTTTCAGTAGTCGCGGCGTATCCTCAAACACCACCCCCCTCCACAGTCCCCCACCCGCCCCCTCCCCCCCTTCGAACCCTAGCTCGCGGTCGCCGCTGCCGCCGTCGCCAACCCTGCCGGTCTGCCTGTTCCTCCTAGCTTAGATAATAAAGTTCAGGTTATCCAACGATTCCCATACCGTCGCCCCACTCCCCTGAGTTTTTAGATGAGGCCTGCGGTGACCCTCCCCGCCAGATCCACATCCCCTGCTCCAGAATGTCGCAGCCTAAGCTCGACCACGTATCCCGGGGAGCCCAACGAGCGTTCGGCCAAGAAGAGGTTTATCATGGCCTCTTCGGCGGACATTGGTGAGGTGGTCGCCGTTCGCCCCGACCTGTCGATCCAGGAGCAACACGTCGCCGCGGAAGCCGGTGAAGACGTTGACTACATTGCCATGCCAAAGGCTTCCTATCGGCGGGCTAGCATATTATTGTATCTCGGGAAAGCTGGCTACGACATCAAGCTCGCCCACACCGATGCCTTTACGCGGGCCATGTCACAGGTTAAGTGGTCCATCCCCAACCCCTCTGGTTCAACCGCCGTCGATCTCTTCGACGGCCCCGCCGCTGATCTCCTCTGCTAAGCGGTCAAGGATTTGCGAGCTTTATACGCCATCGAGCCCATTTTGTCACTTCTGAAGGACATGTTCTACGACGGCGGCTTGGATCCTCAATTGCCAAGTCAGATCTCATCGACCACGACCAAGACCACGAGGAGGGCACCCACGAAGGTTCTTCCAAGGTGAAACAGCCCATCTGTGACATCAGAGAGCGCACCATGGGTTTGTGCTCTTCCAACTGGAAGGATCCCGTCCATGAAATGTGAGGCAACATTCTATCAGCAAATATTACCTTTTCTAGATTGCCAACCTGTACCCTTTGTTGTAGTAGCATTTTCCGTGCGGTGCTTTAACTGTACCGTGTTTAATTATTTCAGTTATGCAAAAATGTATTGTTCAATAGGTCTATGTGATGTTTAAGTATGAATTGTCCACTTTAGTTTCACGAATGGCTATATTTGGTTGTTTATAGTGAGTAGATGCCTTGTTTTTCTGTATTTGGTTGTTAGGTTGGTTGGAGTGAGCATTTTTTCAGTTATCGAGTAGATGCCTTGTTTATCTGTATTTGGTTCTTAGTTTGGTTTTAGTGAGTATTTGTCTAGTTATCAAGCAGATGCCTTGTTTATCTGTATTTGGTTGTTAGGTTGCTTTTTTATAGCATTTGTCCAGTTATCAAGCAGATGCGTTGTTTATCTGTAGTTGGTTGTTAGGTTGCTTTTTTTAGCATTTCTCCAGTTATCAAGCAGATGCCTTGTTTATCTTTATCTGCTTGTTAGGTTGGTTGCAGTGAGCATTTGTCCAGTTTTCAAGCATATGTCATGTTTATCTGTATTTGCTTGTTAGATTGGTTGCAGTGAGACTCTATCCAGTTTTCAATGGCTATATTTGGTTGTTATACTGGTCATTATGCCTTGTTTATTTCAGTCATTCACAATGTGTGGTTCATTATGTGCAAGTCAAAGCTGTGCCGCTCGACTACATCAATACCAGTTTGAACGGCTATATTTGGTTCTAGTTATTCCTGGTGTAGTTAACACATGCCCTTTATTTCAGTTTTACACATTTATCCAGTGTGATGTTTAAGCATTACCTACGTTCTATTCATTTTCAACAATACCAGTTTGAATTGCAATATTTGATGGCTGTTAAGCCTGCTGTCGGTAACATTGCCTTCCATTTTATATCTGCTTTAACAGCATGCTGAAACCAACACATTCAAGCTATCATTTGGAGATGATGTTGTTTACCTTTGCTATATTTGTTTGATGTTAAGATTGCTGTACTTATCATTCCTTTCCACTACTTATGCAGGACAACAACGGGAGTGGCCACCATTTTCCGCCGAGGTTAGCTTCATCTCTCGGCTTGTACTCCCCCCGTCGTTCCATAATGTAGTGCATATAGATCCAGGCCTGGACACTAGTTAGCTTCTAATATTGACTTGTTGCTTGTAGGTACATATGCCCTTGGCAAGGATCCACGCATCGACCCTTTTTGCGTATGGGGCAATGAGATATTGATGAACAAGCATCAAGTGAGGAAACTGATAAGGATTATTAGCGAAAAGATACGAATGGTGGCAAGCAAATTATTTGTTTATGCTCTATCCAACACAACAGTGAGCTATAGGATGGTAACTACAAACTCTGCAGCCTTCTCTTTTTACTGCCCATAATGAGTTGTTAGACAACAATGTCTGAATCTTTTTCGTTCCCAGTGGTTCCCGAAGCAATTCACTCAAGATTACCTCGCAAAGTACATGATTGGTGGACACACAATGAAGGTTAAAGTATTTCATCCAGACTACAATGAGCATCGAGAAGTCCTAATGAAGACAGTGAAGGATGGACGGGCAGCCATCACAAGGGGTTGGCGTAGAGTCGTGTGCGCCTTATGCATGGAGCAGGGCACAATATGGGCATTCCGCTTCACCTTCTCCAGCAACCAGAATGTCGTTTGCCTCTCTCTTTACAGTCTTTAGTACAACTATGGTTCATCATTCTTTACTTGGTGCTTCTATAGTTTTTCAGTATATGTACATGTGCATTGAATTATGGATTCGTGGTTGAACCTATATTTGTAATAAACATGGTTGGATATGAAATAAGTGATTGCCTACTTTCAAATTCATAACATGTGATTTTTAAATTAGGGATTAATTATGGATTACACTGCACACGGTTTGCAAAAGCGAAACGTCTGCGATATACGTGGAGATCAGAAACGTTTCTAGGATCCACTATGTGTGCGATCAATCTCCACTGCACACACGACTTTCTCTTGAAACCTGTTTGCGTTAGGCTACCTTGCGCAAACGTTTATCACATAAAAAGTGTGTGTGATGGACAGCCTTTTTCCACACAGTTTCTTTCTATGCACCGTGTTTTATGCATTCAATAACGCAAACAATAAAATTATTAATATCGTGTGCAACGGCAACGCTATCGCAAACGATTTAACGGGAAAAATTGTGTGTGATGTACCTGTGAACGGAAACATTTTCCTTGGAGCGATTGTGTGGGATGTACATATGAACGGAAACGTTTAGCGGGGACTAACTGTGTGGGATGTACTTGCGACCGGAAACAATTTCGCCGTATAATTGTATTTTTTTAGCTCTACTGTACGTATTTCCGTATTTGAGAGCTCGCCGGTCGCACACGGCCACATTTTGCCAAACGTGTGTGCCAGGAGGGCATATCCCCGACGGTTTCTGGGTCGTGTGGGAAGGACCCCCCTATCGCGCACACTCACTTGGCGACGGTTCCAGATGCCGTCGCGGAAAGGGGTTAAAAACCGTGACCGACACGCACCAGTGACCATTTCTTCCTGGGGTCACCAAACTAGTCTCTCTTTTCTTAATTAACTTGCCACATCAGAATTTATGCCTATGTGGTAGGCTTAGCACCTGTACGAGCAAGTACAATAGTGGGCTATAAGCCCGCTTACATGGCATTTTTCATATGTGGAGGAGAGAGCAAGGAAAAACTGGAGGAGTGGGCTCTCATGCAAGAGCCAGCCTCTACACGTGCTCCTAGACAAAGGCATTTAATACAAGGAGAGAGATAGAGAGAAAGTGAGAAAAAATTGTAACCTTATAGCCAACCCTATTGTATGACTAATAAATAATACTAACTTTTGATGACATGGCATGTTTATATACCCGGCAGCTAGCTATACTATTAACCATGCTCTACATGGTGGAGCATTGGGAGAGGCACCTGTATACCATGTAGGTGGTCAGGAATCGGGGGACTCACGCTGGTCGTAGGGCCGCAGTTAAAATGATAATGGCAAGTCAAATCACAGGGCCCCACCTGTCCAGCAGTAACTCGCTGTCAAATCACACAGCCCTACGTTTGCAGCAGCCTACTCCCTCATCTTCTCGCGTCTCCGTTGAACCTACTAGGCGGAACTGCACTGCCTACCACGCGGGAGCCCCACCCTCTACTTTTAAATATAATTTTGTATCCATGGATTGTGCCATGGAGCAAAGCCTCAAGAAAATGGCGGTACACATGTACGGAGTAGACAGCATGCCCGTCGCGTTCGCGTCGCACCCCAGACGGTCGGGCGGTCTGGCACGCCGCTCTCCGATTGGAACGCGCGTCATATTGCGTTTGCACACACATATGGGACCGCAATTGAGAACCGACCATAGGCACACTCCCCGGCCCCGCAAGTCAGGCGAGTTAATAGAAGAGAGAGACGAGCGATAGTACTGGAGCAGTGTTGTACAGACGTCAGTGCCTGGACGATCCGTGCATGACACGGGAGATTAGTTCGTCCATGTATGTGACCAGACTCTAGCAGACGGTTGGATTGGCTATCGTCTACATATTGTGCAGGCTGTGTTGTGCATGGTTGTAGTTCCGATGAGAAATCTGAAAAAAAAAGGTTTCTTGTCATCTCGCAATATTAGGTGTCATGTGCTTCATATCATTGCGAGGGTTAAACGGCGACAACTGAGTTCCTCCATGGCGTTGGTCATTGGGGGCATATGCATGAAGACTACTCGGCTGCCATCTAGGTCAAGCCGGCTATGTTAATTAGGACATCTATCGATGGACCCCTTTTCTACGAGTTTATCTTTAATTTGAGCTTTGATCCTCGTCTAGTTTGTCCGTCGGGATTCATGTTGTCTCCTTGGGGCGATGAGGTTATCGTTTCTTGTCATGTGGCATATTTTCATGTTATATGTTAATCCGGTGCTTTAGATCAAAAAGAAAACAACTGCGCCTCCGGGGCACGTTCATGAAGACTTCTCGACAGTCATTGACGAGGTCAAGCCGGCTCCGGTAGATAAAAGAAAACTACTCCACTATATAGGCAGGAGCCTCCGCGCTTGCTTGCTAGTGTTGCTCTCTTCACACTATCTTGTCCTCTCCAGATCTAAACACGACAGCGGTGGCCACACTCTCTCTCTGCTCACTGCTAGTCGCAGATCCAGCCGGATCCTCTCCGCCGGGGAAGGTGAGAAGGTGCAATGTTCAAGCGGTCGTCCTCGGTGACGGCTCTTACCCACTGTCGGCGCGTCTCGATCAGCGTGCCTTTCTGTTCTCTCCCACGCACTGCCGGCTAGGGAGGGCCTCCGACCCTTCTTCCTTGCTGCCGTAGTGTGGGCGGATCCGGCCTCCCGCCGCCCACCTAGCGACATCCCGGTGACCCTCAGATATAACTTCCTTCAAAACCGGCCTTGCTCTACTTCCCCAGCTCCTGACATTGCTGCATTTGTATCTTTTACTATTTCTCAGGGGCCCTCGTAGATAGGATCGATCGGCTGTTCGAAAGCCACCTAAATTTTTATTGTTAAGAGGTAAAACTAGTTCATGCACTCGAATCTAGTACTACTTGGTTCAAACAGGGAAGAAAGGGGGTGGGGATGGGGGAAGATTTGTTACCTGAATCTAGGACTTGGTCGAAAGAGAAAATAATGTGGGCGAAAAGTAGAAGAGACTAGCTATCCAACTGGTCTCTTGGTCTAATATGGAAATAAAGGGAAACACAGTACAAACTCAATATAAACCGATCTATTAGTTTAAAAAAGGAAAGAAAGTGGGGACTGGGGGACAAGTCAACAGAGTATGTCCAGCACTAGATTTGCTAGCCTCACACAGTATAAGGTGGCTATACCAAACAAAAATGGGACCAACCCAGATATCCTGTTCTGATGTTTGTTGCCCCGAGCCCGTCTTATGTAATGCCACTGGTAAAATGTAGTAGTCGCACTGTTAAAAGTAAGGACACATTATACCAATGTTGTTTTCAATGTAATGCCTCCGGTAATATGAATCAATGGCACTGTTTTTCATGTCCTGCTAAATTTCCCATTAAGATAAGTTGCTTCTTTTCGTTAGAAATGCAACTGTCCTGGTCCGCCTACTCTCCCGTGCCCAAATACCAACTCTGTAGCAGTTGTTAATGTAATGCTGCTGGTTAAATGAAGCAATGGCACCATTAAAGTAATGTCGTATTTAACGGTTGTCATAGTTAATCCTAATGCCCACACTAATATCTAGCAATGTTGCTGCTTTAGAAATTGCTACTGTCCTTGTAGGATTGCCATTCAGATAAGGAACATGCTTCTTTTCATTTGATGTATGCTTTATCACTTGTTAGTCACCCTCCTTTCCACCTTTTCGTGCTTGATGTTAGTTGAAATGCACAAATGATATCCAAATTATAGTTGAACATTCCACAACAAACCTTGATGTTGCTCAATTTTATTGCAACTAATGAAGAAGCTGCTAGCTCATGGGACATTGCTTCATTTTAGGTGAACTGCACAAAAAGGTCCCATGAATTGAATCATCCATGCATGTTGGTGACTGGTGTCATCCCATCTACGATGGGGTTGACTGCAGATATGGTTCCCATCACGAGGTATGTTCCTTTTTGGTCCGACTGTTTGCCAAAGATCCTGCATGTTGAGTCTACTCTTGTGCTACTGTTTTGGCACTGCCATGATAAAGCGGTAATGTTATTATTTTTGCACCTTAATATAGTGGCACTATTAATTTGAGGCAATGTTTTGGCACCGCTAGTGCCACTGATTTTTTTATACATCAAAAGAGGGGGTTTCCTTCGATTTCATTAAAGAAACCCAACCATAGAGAACCATTATCCGACAACATCTCAGTGTAAATGGGCAGTTATGCAACTACTACTAGAACAGACTGAGTACTAGCAGGAGACAAGTTCGCCTCATAAGCTAGGCAGGTGGGGGGACGCAGCACCAGCTCGACCAAGTTTGGATTACAACCCAAATGCTACCACAGAAACATCAGGGGGGAAGATAGGACTGAAAGAGCCAGCTTCAGCATCCCAGTCTAAGCACCCCCAGCCTCCATCCTTGCGACGCACGATACACCTCGCTTGCTACCTGCTCGACCCTAGTGCCACTGCTAAAATGAAGTAACAATACAGTTAAAATAGAGCGAGTGTCCTCTCTATCATTTCATTTCCAATGTAAATAAAGAAAGTGCTTCTCTTTGTTAGTATATATTTCATCAACTAGTCCCATTGTTAATGTTTAAGCGTTTCTGCAAACTGGGGTGCTTAATTTTAGTTGATCTGCACAAAAATAGAGATTGGAATGTCTCAAGGCCCCTCCTTATACTACCATTGTACACTGATGTTCATCACTGGCAGAAGGAGTATTGGGGAGAATTGGGTCGATTTCCAGTATGAGGCGTCGCAGGGCCCATCTCGCCCTCGCAGCATGGCATACTATGATACTATCACAGTATTTTCTTCTATTTATTAGTGTATGTTTCATCAACTAGTGCCACTATAATGTAATCACACTTTTTCATTATCTGTGCAAACAGGCTTATTCAGCTGCATTTTGGTGGAACTGCACAAATGTACGGATGGAACCGACATATATGTAGAGTGCGAGGTGTGCCAAGTAAAAATTACCAACACCAACCATGCTCCATGAGCGCATTGGCATCCACCACCACCAGTGGGATGTGTGGCAATCTCTATGGATGGATCTTTCTCGGCAGCAAATCCTCTAACCAAATACTAGTAGCTTATATTGGCAGTTTTCTAGGGAGTACTCTTTTCTGAAAGAAGCACCAATCTATTTTTCTTTATTTGTACACAGTCTCACAACTTTGTTTTTGGTCCAGAGCTATTTTAGGGTGATTGGCGTAGTACTCAGAGACTGATTGTAAGCAAGATTTTCATTAGCCATCATGCTAATTGTAAGCATGAGCAGATGGAAGATTAGTTTAGTGCGAAGCTTACCTTAAACCCTACTGCCACCGTTGAAACGAGGTGAGCGTCGAGGGAACCGTGGAGAACGGCGGGGAAGCGACGTCGTGCCATCCGGCCTCCTCTTGCGGTGGGAGAACGAATACTCCTGTGGCTCCGGCTGGCTCTGCACCCTCACGAACGGCACACCGTACTCGATCGATCCGTTATCCTCTAGATGCTTGACCTTCGACCTGTACGCCCACCACCTACGCCTGACTTTCGCCTCGAGGGGGTGGTTTTGCAATGGAGAAGAGGGAGAGGCAAGACAGTGGTCTTGCAATGGAGAAGAGAGAGAGGTGAGACGGTGGTTTTGCAATGGCGAAGATGGAGAGGAGAGGGGGGTGGTTTTGCAATGGAGAAGAGGGAGAGGCGAGACAGTGGTTTTCGAATGGACATGATGGAGAGGAGAGGAGGTGGTTTTGCAATGGAGAAGAGGGAGAGGAGCGCGCGGCAGCGATTTAGTATTGGACAAGAGGGACGGCGCGCTGTGACTGGATCAAAATCAAAATCAATTTACCCTTCAATTAAGAAAGCGAACCCACATTAACTAGTCTCCCTTTTATTCTGGGTCATAATTGACCATGATTTTCACAAATAAAATATATGTTATACGTTGCAAAAATAATACAATTTGAAAGTACATTCAGATACGAACCAAACGATACAATTTTTCGTGACATGCATTCACTTTTTGCTTGTCAAATACAGTACGTGGTCAAACTTTGACCCAAAATATGCAAAACACAAAAACACTTACAAGACCAGCGCCGCTCCTCTCCTGTTACACCACCGCCGCTCCTCTCCTGTTCCAATCTAAATCCAACGCCGCTCCTCTCCTCTGCCATTTCGAAACCACCGCCCCTCCTCTCCTGTTCCAATCCAAAACCAGCGCCGCTCCTCTCTCGATCTAATCCAAAACCAGTGCCGCTCCTCTCCTCTTCCATTCAAAAACCACCGTCGGCGAGTGAAGGTGTTGTGGAGAAGTAGATCGATGGAAGAGTACAACCGATACGTGAGGATCGCAGACGGCGACCCTGTGCAGCTAGCAAGGATGTTGGAGATACAGTCTTGGTTTGACAACAAGGACCAACTAGCGGCGCCGGCGACATCCATGGCCAAATATCTGCAACTGAGCGAAAAGGCGGGGATAGTCCCGAAGGGAGTCGCGCGGGAGTACATAGAGCTGCTCCTCTGGGCCATGGAGAAAACAGATTCACCGAATCCGATCATGAAGGAGCGGTGGTGGGAGTATCGACCCCAAATGGAGCATCCACCAGAGATTGAAGGATCGAGCATCTAAATGGTGCCGTTTGTGAGGGTGTCGTGCCAGAGCGAGCCGGTGGAGTCTTCGTCGATCGAACCCAACTACAAGAGGAGAAAAGCAGTTGGCCCCATGATGCTTCCCCGCCATCCTCTCCCTCGTCATTCACATCATCTCACGGGGCGGTTATCTGCCGCCGAGGAATATGAGGGGACTGCCCCCCCAACCCAATAGTCGGACAGGTTGTGAATTGTCAGGAGGAGCTTAGGGTTGTCAGTATTTGCAGGTTGTGAATTGTGTTTTGTGTTGTGTATTTTGAGAGTACTTTCATATATGAATGTCTTTTGAATTTCAGATTTGCAGTATTGAGCATATGAACTATTTTATGAATTCTAGAGATCTATTTTTAGCACTTAAAAAATGTAGTTTCATATAGAAGTGTAGACAATGTGATTCTCAGAGAAGAAACTGCAAGTTTTAGTTTCAGATAAGAAACTGCAAGTTTCAGAGGCAGAGCATTTATATTAACACGCCCTTTTCAAACAGGGATAAAATCATGTTGGAAGTTTTATTCATGGTCGAAAATGGAACTACCAGCCAGTTAACATCATGCTGATCAACATTCATGCATAGCACATCTTTATATGATGCACAGTCAAAAAGATATGCTATTTTCAAAATGCCCACACAATGTCGAGTGTGCGAAAAACAGAGAAAACAAGGGACGAAGATTCACCAAGTGTTGGATGTGGTGTGCGTAGATGACAATGGGGATCCACATGTCAATAATGGCAGAGGAAAAAAATTTGGAGATATTTTCACTGCATCAGGTGGAATCGAACCCGGGCGGAACAGCGGCCGGGTAGTGTCACTTGGCCACTGGGCTAGTTCAATAGTTTCGGTAGAAATAAGACACTGCATCTAGTATGCCTTCGCCGGCTCCGGTGGTTCGTTCTCGTCCTCCGCCTTTGTGCGCTCGCCGCGGTGCCGATGTCTGCCGTTGTGAACATGCTGAACAAACAAGAGGAATCTGGAGAGGACTGTACATGGAGAGGCGGACAGTCGGGACCCACCAGATCTATGGCCGTACGCAAGCAAGTGCCTCATTGAAAAAATACTTCCTCCTAATGCTATACTGACATTGGGGCCCACAGGTTTGTCAACATAGTTACATTTTTTTGAGTTGCTTCAACGTAGTTACTAAAGGAGATAAATTTACAACAAAGCCGGGGAGCTGGCAGGTATCATTTATTATCAGTTGGCCAGCAAGTATCAGTTGGGTTGTGGGCTGCCCCGTCTAGGCTTTTTTAACATGCGCAGACCACGACATGCCGGTTTGTATTTTCTTGAGGGCCGTCATGTATCGACCGGCCTATGGACCTCTCATCCTAGCTTTTATTTTTCCTGAAACATCCGCAGCCCAACTTATGTATTTTTTTTGAAGAAAACGCAGAGGTCTGTTCTATTTTTCTATATAAGAATAGGAACGTCAGGTCCAACTTATGTTTCCCTTCTAACTATATTATATATATTTATACTATTTTATATGTTATTATATATTATTGTTATTGTCATGATATATTTAACAGATACTTACATATATAAGAAAACAATATCCCACGTCTTATTAACTTATAAAAATAATTTTTTAACAATAAAATCCTGGATTTTTTACATTAAGGCAACGAAAATCCTGGTGATTGTGTACAAAAGCTTGGTAAGATTTAAGGACCAATGTAATAATAAATCGCTTATTATTTAAATATATTTATAACAAAATGCTCAGTCCTTGTTTATTTTTTGATAACATTGCTGCGCCCAACCCAACATTATAATTAGAACCAGCCCAGCAAAATCGTGTATTTAGAGAAAGTGCAAATGGGCTGTAATTTTTTAGGAAAAAAATAAATGGGACACATAGACGCTACATTATTTGTTCTGCCAACCCAGCAAATTCATGTATTTCAGAAAGTGAAAATAAGCTGATGTTTTAAAAAATGGGTCGCATGGACGCTACATTATTTGTTCACCCAGCCCAGCAAATGGACTGTAATTATCAAAAAAAAGATTGAATGGACTGTAAATTCTGAAAAAATGGGTCGAGTATGTGCCACATTTTTGGAGGCTGAAATGTGGGCCAACAGGTCGAAGCCAACGCAAGTCGTTGTCAACTTAGTCAACAAATGATTCTGACATCGCTAGACGTTGGATTTACATCCAACGACCGGCATCCATCTTCAATCTCTCGTCTTCTTCCTCCAGCGCCGCCGGGACCACCTGCTCCCGCCTCCTGCTGCTAGCAGCTCTGCTTAGCACGCTTCACTGTGAAGCACTATCCCACCACCGGCCAAGCCATCCCTCCACCTCTCCACACCTCTTGTTTTTCTCCGCCGACTACCGAACCACGCTGCACCAGAACCAATTAACCCTCGTACACCTCTCCGTCTGCGTCTCCACTCCTGCGTCTTCCCATCTCCGGCTCGTTGCTGTCCTGGGCCTCGCCGTCGTCCACCACCTTGGATGCGCTCGGCGTGGCATGGTCAACACACAGAATGAATACTCCCCCTGCTAGCTGGGACCCACCATAGTGGAAGGCTGACTTGTGGGCCTACTAAGTTGACGCGGACGGAGGGCTTTGTCAACTTAGTCAATATGAACAATTCTAGCTCCAGTGACCATATGATGTCCATCCAACGGCCATAGTGCTTCTTCAACCTCTGGTCTTCTTGCTCCAGCCGCCCAAACCAGCGCTGGTCGTGCCGCCTGCTCCTGCCTCCCGTGGCCGACTGTGCTGCCGCGGAGGCCTCACCGCCCCCTACTACTCCCACTGCTGGCCAGGCCATCCCTCTACTCACCCACACCCCCTATTATTCTGCGGCAACGGCAGCCTCACACCGCAGCCAAACCAGTCAACCCTCGTACTCCTCTCCGCGTGGGCATCCACTTCCACGTCTTCCCCGGCTCCGCGTCGTCCCCTTCCTAGGCCTCACCGTCGTCCACCACCTTGTGCTCTCGGTGAGGCGTGGTCACTGTGGTCAAGGAATGACTTCCATTGGAAGAGTACTGTACGTGGAGAGGCTGACAGCTGGGTCCACGACCGCAGCAAGGAAGTGCAACCTTATTACGAGTAAAATAATGATTCCTCCACCTGACAGCACGGACCCACCGAACAGGCCACCGTATTTCGCAAAAAAAAACATTTCCCCCTGACTGCTGGGACCCACCAGCTACATCTTCGCACGCAAGGAAGTGCCTCCTTATCCTCCCTGGCGGTCGGGACCCACCTGGTCGAAGCGTATGTAGCGTTGTCATTCTGGTTGTGAACATGTATATACATACTGGTCGATCGGTTTGTCTACAGGCTGCAGCGATGAACCGTGGCCGAGTAAGGAAGGGCACGTGTTGTAGTAGAGGCGCAGATGTATCATGTCACGCAGTTTCGTCAATATCATGTACAGCTAGGGTGCAAGAAAGTAAATACGGCCATATACGTACATACGGGCGGTGTTGAGGATATAGACCTTAGAGTCACCCGCCAGGAGGGGCCGGGTTACTCATATGGTCATTACCAGAAGCCCGACGCCAAGCCTGAAGACGGTGGGCCAAAGATGGGCTTAAGACCCGGATATGGCTTAAAGCCCGTAGTTGCAATCATTATTATGCTAGAACTTGTAGTGTAAGGCAAGGATAGTTGAGAGTCCGAGCCGGACACTCTTATGAGCCGGCCGGGACTCTGAGAGCTGCTGGGCGTCAGCCTCCCTATATAAAGGGACGACCCGGCAGCGGTTTAGGGACAAGAACAATCTGATCGAAAGCCAGGCATAGCGGTTTAGCTCCCTGGTGATCGTAACCCTAATCAATACCACCTCAAATTGGACGTAGGCTTTTACCTTCACCGTAAGGGGCTGAACCAGTATAAACCCTCGTGTTTCTTGTCCCGCATTAAACCCTTCAAGCTTCCTAGCTGCGATGGATCCACGACTAAGTCCTAGCTCGAGGACATCTGCCGTGACAATTCCACGACAGTTGGCGCCCACCGTGGGGCCAGCGCACGGTGGATTTGAGTTCTTGAAGGGCAGCTTCGAAGGGCTCAAGGGATACGCTGTGGGCCGGATGACCAAGAGTCGTCGCGGCAAGCTCTACATCGACGATGCAAACTGGGGCCCCGACGCCGGCTCAATTGAGTACGGGTACCGGGTCCCCTTCGGCGGAATTCATGTTTTCATTGGCAAGATTGGTGAGCCGGGCCCTGAGCCGGATCTCTGCGCCGATCTCGTCGAGACGGCTCAGCGTGCGCGACCCGCCCGGGCCCGGCCTGCCTTAAGGCATGCTTTTGTGGGGTGCATCCATGGAGGACTCTCTGATCGATCTGGATCTGGTGATGAGACGGCCGCCGGCTCTGACGGCGAGTCGGCCACCGATGAGTCAAACTCGTTGTATCAACTTCAAGATGGCAGGCTCATGGGTTGTTCCGATGGTGACAGTATTCCAGACCTATTTGAGCCGCCAAGCCGGGTTGGAATCTTTATGGCCGGTGCGCAGCCTGTTCAGAACCCCGCTGCTGGAGCGGGAAACCCGGTGCCTTCTCCGGCTCAGGTGCTGATGGATCTCACGGACAAGATGACGGCCCTGTTAACCGCCACGGTTGACCCGGCAGATCAAGCTCAGCACGATGCGGAGGTGGCACAGTTAAAATTGGATCTAGTGAAAGCTAAGGAGGATCTTGCGGCGGAAGGGATCAGGATGACTGCGGAGAGGGCGGCTCTCGATGCCCAAAATCAGCTGATCCAGGCGCAGTCCTTCCAACTCATGATGGATCAGAATGCGTCCAATGAGGTCATGAGAAGGAGGCATCAAAAGACCCAATCTCGACTCCCTCCGGTTTACGACCCACGCAACCTCTTCAACATGCCAGGTGCAGGGTCTAGTAACCCGCCAGGGGTCATAGTGCCCGGGTCTGGAACCCCTATTCAGCCACAAGTGATGGGGCCTCCCCAGGTGCCCCCTGCCCCGCCTCAGTACGTGCCAATACCCCCGGGTCATTATAATAACCCGCTGGAGAACATGGTCGCTGCGGCAGCACGGCTGGCGGCTCTCCCAGTTGACGGCGACCCTCCGACGGCTATTGAAACCCGCTGGGTCAGGGAACTCCTTCAGACAACACTGGCTCAGCAAGAGGCGTACTCCTACAGCCGGGACAGGATCCACTCGACCCCTCGCCCAGGCCGGAGCCCGAGCTACAGCAGGCACATGGTCTCAGCGACCGGCTCAAGTAACGTCCGACGCCATGACCCGCCCCCTGGCCATGGCCCGGTTCATAACGGAGCCTTCCACGCAGCAGACCAGGACAGAGCGCGGCAAGAGGCGGAGCAGGTGCCTCAATTGACGGCTTACCAGACCCCCCCGGCTTATCCGACGACTTCCGTCGACGTGGGTATCCCTACCAGGACTGGGGGTGTCCCTTGTTTAGTGCCAGCTATCCGCAATGAGCGTCTACCCAAGGACTTTAAAGGCCCTAGGAAGGTGCCCAACTACACGGCTGACTTACAACCCGCAGCCTGGATCGAGAGTTATGAGATGGCCATGGAACTACTGGAGGTCAGTGAGGCGGCAATGGCCAAGTACTTCACCATGATGTTGGATGGGACTGCCCACACTTGGTTGAAAGGGCTACCACCGAACTCCATCGGGTCTTGGGCTGAGCTGAAAGCCCAGTTCATCCAAAACTTTAAGGATACCTGCAGGCAGCCTATGTCAATTGTGGATTTGACTAACTGTAAGCAGCAGGAGGGTGAGTCCACGACGCGTTGGGTTCGCCGGGTCAAGGAGATCATACATTGATCAGATAAGATGGATGCCGGCTCTGCAGTTTTAATGTTGGAGCAGAATTGTCGTTTCGTGCCCCTGAAGATGAAACTCGGGCGGCTTAAGCGCGACTGCAATGATATGGGTACACTAATGGCGGCTCTTGTCAAGTACGCCGATTCTGATGGTACCAAGGATCCCCCTTCAGATGATGAAAGGGCAGGGAAGGGAAAGAAGAATGGCAATGGCAAGGGTCCTCAGCATAACCCGGGGAACCAAGGAGGAGGCAAGCGCAAGGCCGATGGCCGCCTAGAGTTTGTAGCCAACGCCAGCTCACAAGGTAATAACCAGCGACGCAAGGGGAGGCCCCCTCCCCGAGGCGGCGGGTCAGGCCCGACGCTGGAGCAACTGTTGAATGAGCCTTGTCCAAGGCATGGCTCTAGAGAGAAGCCAGTGACTCATCTATGGAAGGATTGTGCAATCATGAAGGCCTTTAAGAATTACAATGGCCCGGGCGGCGGCTCAAATTCTGGTCCTCCGAACGGTCAAGGGGGCTTTAACCAGCAGTCTGGCCAGGGTCATCAACAGCAGCAGGGGGGTTATCAGACCAATCCAAAGCAGCTTAGCGGTGGACAGTATCATGTGTTTACCACTAGTTTGTGCAAGCGAGATCAGAAGCTTCACAAGAGGGCTGTGAATGCTGTTGAGCCGGCGGTTCCACGCTACTTGCGGTGGTCTGAACAGCCTATAGTGTGGAGCAGGGAGGATCACCCTCCACGGGTGGATAATCCGGGTCACTTGGCCCTGGTGGTGGCTCCTCAGGTGGGAGGATATAAGTTCACTAAGGTGCTCATGGATGGAGGCAGCAGCATCAACATCCTCTATTATGAGACATTCCGTCGTATGGGGTTGATTGATAAGAACCTCAGCCAGTCCAACACTATTTTCCACGGGGTGGTACCTGGTAAGTCGGCTTATCCAGTCGGCAAGATTGAGTTGGAAGTGGCCTTTGGAGATGAGAACAACTATAGGGTGGAGAAATTGACCTTTGAGGTGGTCAAGATAAGAAGTCCATACCATGCTATATTTGGACGGCCGGCTTACGCCAAGTTCATGGCACGGCCGTGTTATGTGTACTTACAGCTCAAGATGCCGGGTCACAATGGGACCATTACGGTTCACGGCAGCCAGAAGGTGGCTCTGGAGTGTGAGGAAGGCGATGCGGCTTATGCAGAATCTGTTTGTGCAACTGAGGAGTTGAAGTTTTACAAAGACAATGTTGACCCAACAGATATGACCTCTCTGAAAAAGCCAACTACAGAGCAAGAGCCGGCAATGAAATTTAAATCGGCTGATGAGACTAAACTTGTTGATTTTGTTCCAGGTGACTCATCTCAGCAGTTTAGCATCAGTGCCAATCTGGATCCAAAATAGGAAAGCGCGCTCATCGAGTTCATCCGTGGGAATAGGGACATCTTCGCATGGAAACCTTCTGACATGCCAGGTGTACCTAGAGAACTCGCTGAGCACACTCTCAATGTTGATCCGAAATTTAAGCCGGTCAGGCAGTTCCTTCGGCGGTTTAATGAAGAGAGGCGGAAAGCTATTGGTGAAGAGGTGGCCCGGCTCTTGGCGGCCGGGTTTATTGTTGAAGTTTTCCACCCAGAATGGTTAGCTAACCCGGTGCTCGTACTCAAGAAGAACGGCACTTGGCGGATGTGTGTGGACTACACGGACTTAAATAAGGCGTGTCCGGCTGATCCTTTTGCCCTTCCCCGTATTGATCAAATTATCGATGCTACGGCCGGTTGTGCGCATTTAAGTTTTCTGGACGCTTATTCTGGATATCATCAGATTAAAATGGCGGTGAAGGACCAGGAGAAGACGGCGTTCATCACTCCCTTTGGAGCCTTCTGCTATGTATCCATGCCCTTTGGACTCAAGTGTGCACAGGCGACTTATCAGCGTTGCATGCAGAACTGTCTTCATAAACAGATTGGACGTAATGTTCATGCTTATGTGGACGATATTGTGGTTAAGTCCATAAAAGAGGAAACCCTGATAGATGATTTGAGAGAAACCTTTGATAATCTCCGGGTCTACCAGATGATGCTTAACCCGGCCAAGTGTGTCTTTGGTGTTCCTGCAGGCAAACTCTTGGGTTTCTTGGTTTCTGACAGAGGCACTGAGGCTAACCCGGAGAAGATCAAGGCCATCACCTCCCTGGCTAAGCCGGCGTGTATAAATGACGTTCAGCGCTTGGCAGGTCGCATCGCTGCTTTAAGCCGGTTTATAAGCCGTTTGGGTGAGAAGGCCATGCCCTTATATCAGTTGATGAAGAAAACTGATAACTTTGTCTGGAATGATGCAGCTAATACCGCCTTTGAGGAGTTGAAGAAGCAGCTGGCAGAGCCTCCAGTCCTTGCTGCTCCGGTTGATAAGGAACCCTTATTGTTATATGTGGTGGCGAACACACGAGCCGTCAGTGTGGCTATAGTGGTGGAGCGCAAGGAAGAGGGTAAGGAGCATCCGGTTCAGCGGCCGGTTTATTATGTCAGCGAAGTGCTCATCGAGTCCAAACAGCGGTATCCGCATTGGCAGAAGCTTGTTTATGGTGTGTTCATGGCAAGCCGGAAGCTTAAGCATTATTTCCAGGGTCATCCCATAACTGTGGTCAGTTCTGCCCCTCTTGGTGATATCATTCAAAACAGAGAGGCCACAGGGAGAATTGCTAAGTGGGCTATAGAACTGGGACCTCATGGTCTCAAATACGTGCCACGCACTGCCGTTAAATCTCAGGCCTTGGTGGATTTCGTCAATGATTGGACAGAGTCACAGGTGCCCGAGCAGAAGCCGGATAACACATATTGGACTATTCACTTCGACGGGTCCAGGCAGTTGGAAGGCTCGGGGGCTGGAGTTGTATTGGCCTCCCCTAAAGGTGACAAGTTCCATTATGTGCTACAGTTGATGTTTCCTTGCACTAACAATGCGGCTGAGTACGAGGCCTTGCTCCACGGTCTTTGGATGGCTAAGGAGATGAGCTTGAGCCGGGTAAGGTGTTTCGGTGACTCAGACTTGGTGGCTCAACAAGTATCAGGCAAGTGGGACTCTAAGGACCCTCTCATGGCGGCTTATCGCCGCGAAGTTGATGCCATTGCTGGGCACTTTCAGGGCTACCAAGTAGAGCACATTGATCGCAGGAAGAACGAGGCGGCTGATGCTCTAAGCCGGCTAGGCTCTCAGCGAAAGCCGGTGCCGCCTAACACTTTCCTGGACGTCCTGTATAGCCCTTCTGTTAAGTTGCCTACAGAGGAAGATTTGGCTGTCCCTGACCCGGAGGCACGACTGGTGGCGGCTCTCCATATCATACCAGACTGGATAATGTCGTATCTGGCTTACATGACCCGGGGCGAGTTGCCTGAGGATGAAACTTTGGCCAGGCAAATAACCCGGCGGGCTAAGTCAATGATCGTTATCGATGGCGAGTTGCATCATCGCAGTGTCACAGGGGCGTTTCAGCGTTGTGTCTCCCCTGAGGAAGGTCAAGAAATCTTGCGTGAGATCCATGAAGGGGATTGTGGCCATCACGCCGGCTCAAAGTCTCTTGTGGCCAAGGCTTTTCGTCATGGTTTCTATTGGTTGACGGCTCATGCTGATGCAGAGGACTTAGTCAGTAAGTGTGATGGTTGCCAAAGATTCTTGCGACGGGCTCACGTACCGGCTCAAGAGCTGAGGATGATCCCAATTACTTGGCCCTTTGCGGTCTGGGGGCTTGATATGGTTGGACCTTTCAAAAGGTCCAAGGATAAGAAGACCCACCTATTGGTGGCGGTTGACAAATTTACCAAGTGGGTGGAAGCTGAGCCAGTTAGCAAGTGCGATGCGGCCACGGCGGTTCAATTTATGAAAAAGGTGATTTTCCGCTTTGGCTTTCCGCACAGCATTATAACTGACAATGGCACCAATCTATCCAAAGGCGCCATGGAAGAGTTTTGTCAACGAGAGCATATCCGACTTGATGTCTCCTCAGTTGCTCATCCTCAATCCAATGGTCAAGCTGAGAGATCTAATCAGGAGATTCTGAAGGGTATCAAGCCCCGGCTTTTGGTCCCTTTGCAACGGACGCCAGGTTGTTGGGTGGAGGAGTTGCCCTCTGTGTTATGGAGCATCAACACTACTCCTAACAGATCTACAGGCTTCACGCCTTTCTTCATGGTTTATGGGGCAGAGGCCGTCCTCCCCAGTGACATCCGTCATGACTCACCTCGAGTGGCGGCTTATGTTGAGGCAGACAATGAACAGGCGCGCCAAGATGCTCTTGACTTGTTGGACGAACAGCGTGATGTGGCCGCAGCTCGCTCCGCGATTTACCAACAAGACCTGCGCCGTTATCATAGTCGCCGGGTTAAAACCCGGGTCTTCCAGGAAGGCGATCTCGTGCTCCGGCTCATCCAGGATCAAACAGATGCGCACAAGCTCTCCCCGCCTTGGGAAGGACCCTTTGTGGTCAGCAAGAACTTGCACAACGGGTCATATTACCTCATTGACATTCGGGAGCATAAAGATTCACGTAAGTCGGAGGAAGAGACCCGTCGGCCGTGGAACATAGCTCAGCTTCGGCCTTACTACACTTGAGTCACCAGCTCTCGTGATGTACATATTTCTCTCGGCCATGTATATATTATGATAAGCAATAAAGCAGGACCTCTGTCCTTTTTCTCCTCCAAACATGCACGTGTTGTTTTCATTGCAAGATTACATGATGACTTGAAGGAGGATCTGGCTTATGATCGTATTCGAATCTAGCCATAAGCAACAAGGTCACTTGGGGGCTTCCTGTTCAAACATGGGTCGTATTCGAACCAAAGAGAACATAGCTGTCGATACCCATTTGATTGGCAAAGTGCCGAGCTCATTGGGGAGTTTTCCTTGATCATATTTGAATCATGGTTTCACCCCTTTGGGAACCGACGTGGATCGTATTCGAATCAGCGTCGTTAAACAATTCTTAAAATCACTTGGGGGCTTCCTGTTCAAACATGGGTCGTATTCGAACCAAAGAGAACATAGCTGTCGATACCCTCTTGATTGGCATCGCCACACCCACTGGGGGCTATATGATCGTGTTCGAATCTTAGCATAACCCCTTTGGGCCGGGTCTCTGGTCGTATTCGAACCGGAAGCCCCTAAGTTCTTCTGCTTCATAGTAAGTTTCTTCTGATCATTTCAAAGTGTATACGGTCGGGTCTTACTTTGCCGGCTTAACTTTGGTTTATAGTGTTACTAAACACAATGGGTGTTATTAAGACAGGTAAACCGGAATTTCGGTACCAACCTTCTTTTCCGGGTTATCTAAGCTGGAAGTATGCTTGCAGGCCGCTAAGTATGTTATTTCGGTTCGGCTGTATTCAGGATATTATTGAAGACCACTCCTTTTTTGAATTATATTCCGGGTTATCTAAAACCTATGATTCTCAGGGCGGTCAGCCTCCTCGAGGCTTCTAATTTGTCTTTCTCTGCAGGATAGTTACAGGCAACTATTTTGAGAGTAAGGAAAACAAATGATTAATTATGACCCGGAGAAACATAACGGAGACAATTTCAACAGACTTCAGAATTCAAGGCGTGCACGATGGCACGATAAAGATAAAGTCTTGATCCTACTCTATTACAAGACTCGTTGAGCCCAAAAGGGTGAGGCATTGTTTGGTAAACCGCCAGCCGAGTTACAACGCTTGCTGAGTTGAAGTCTCCGGCTCGTTCCTATCTCCTCCTCCGGCTGATCCCAAGACCTGGAAAGTTGATGACTTCCAGTTGATGCCGCTGAGAGCTTCGAATTGGGCTTCCTCGTCAATTAACCCGGCCGGGTCAATCTCCGGGGCAAAAGTGTGCTGACGAGCCGGCGGGATCAAGTTGAGGGCTTCATAGCGCGGAGTCGGGATCCTCTGATTTTCTACGTCGTAGCCCGGCTGATACTTGGACAAATCTGTATCGTTGCCAATAAGAGTGGCCACCGGGCGTACGGCCTTCACGCAAGCTGCGAAGTCCTTCTGATCAAAGGCGGTGCCGTCTTCCTTCAGGCTTGGATAGCCAAGGGCAATGTCCGCCGGGTCTAACTCCGGCAGGAACGCCTTGGCCCGGCTTAGCGCGGCGATCGCTCCGGCTCTTGCAGAGGCCCGTCGCAGCTCTTCGATCCGTTGAGGTAGTACAGCGAGCCGGCGAAGGACTTCTGACAGGTGAGTCAGCACCTCGTTGGATAGGGCCACCACAGCTAAGGCACGCTGTGACCCGGTGTAGAGCTGCTCCACCAGGGTATACACGGCCTTCAGCTTGGTTACCACGCTCTGGTTGAGGTTGGCACTTCTGGGACCTGTTTAACAGAATCAGATAAGCCGCCGACAAGGATGAATTATGAGATGTAAAAATTCTAAACTTGATGAAAACCGGTGAGGCGACTTACCGAAGATCGCGGCCACCATCTGGGACACCTGGTGCTTTAGGCCGGAGAGCTCGGCGGTCTTCTCGGAGAGAGTCTTCTCCGCCTGTTCAGCCCGGTTCACCAATGCGGCCTTTTCTTCGGCCCACGCCTTCCGCTCAGCGTCAAACTCTGTCTTCAGCTTCTCTTGCGCGGCGATGCTGGATACAAACTTGGCATTTGCCTTCCGGGTCTCCATCTCTTGCATCTTCAGCTGGTTCTTGAGATCAGCCATGTCGGCCTCTAGCTTCTTGCCAGCAGCCTGCATACATTTCCGGGTTATGACATGAACAGTTACTATATAAGTCCCAAGCGTTTTCCAAGCAAAGACACTTGGCACTTGGGGGCTAATGCATATTGAATGTATCTATTTACAAACTGCCGGCTCAATTGAGTAAGCCGGAACCTAAGTCTACAACATATTCAATCATAAGTCGTCGACTTGGGGGCTAGCATGGTAAAGGTAACTATGCAGTAAGTAAGAGGACAGCAGAATGATACCTCAGACTTCTGCTGGATCTGGTTCACCATGGCAACCTCTGCATCCCGGCTCTTGTGCACTTGGCTGATGTAGCCAGAGACGAGCTCTCCGATGCTCAGGTTGGCGTAGTCGGAGAGGTCCAGGTTCACCCGGTGGGGCTGCAGCAACTCCCCCTTAGCGGAGCACTTGGCCAGCACGGTAGGTCTCCCCGGCTCAACGAACTCCATCCGGGTGATTACCACGTCCGGGTCATTTGTTGGTTGAGCCGAGCCGGAGGCCTCCGGGTCAGCAAAAGCTTCTACAGGTGCCGTGTCCATTGGAGTGGTGGCTTCGGGGCGGAGGCAGCTGGCGGTTCTTGGACCGTCACCTCCGGCTCAGGCAAATCCGGCTCTCCGACCGACTTGGTTTTCTTCGCCCTCTTGGTGAGCTTTGCCTGGGCACTGAAAGAACAACAAAGGTTAGTATAAAAAGTATGAGCAAAGACCAGAACAAATATAAGAGGGTTATCATTACCCGGGCACGGTCTTGAAAGCCGGCAGACTTGACTGCATAGAGTCGCCGGAAGAGGGGGAGGTCTCCTGATAATTTGAGTCAGAAGAATTGAGTGGCTGACGTATAACACCCGCCAACGGATGAAAAGGGTATAAGTGGGAAATAACCTCAGTTCGGCGCTTCCTTGATGCGCCAGGTAACCCGGAGGAGAGGTCGGTGTCCTTGTTGGTCCGGGTGTGACGCCGGCTCTCATGAACCTGTCGCTTCAAAATAAATTGAGGATCTTGATAAGCTAAAGGATGTGAAAAGCTTACTTTCCGGGTTACCCTTCGGACTTTCAGCCTTGGCAAGGGCTCTGAGTCGGAGGAAAGTGACATTACCTCTTCAACCACCGGGTTACTGGCTCCGGTGTCATCCTGTTGATGAACAAGTGTTGGTAAGACAGACAGAGATAAAACAATAAAACATAACAAAGAGCTTGCAGGTTCAGGGGTTACCTCTGACTCGGAGTTGTCGCTTAGTTGCATCAGCTCCAAAGCAGTTGGCCTACTTCCCTTCTTACGGGGAGCGGCTCTTTTGGTGGCTTTCTTCACTTTTCTGGCCTTCTTGGCCGCCTCATGGTCATATTTGACCCGCCAGAACTTGTCGTCAGCCTGAAAAATACAATGATGATTTCTTCAAACGATTCAGATGAAAGTTATATACAGAAGAAGGTGGGATGATCAGATTGGCGGCTTACCGCTGGGGCTGGGTTGGTCTTGCAGAAGGGGGCTAACCCGGTCCTTCCGCAGTCTGCCAGGCTCTCGTTTAAAAGAGCCTTGGTCATCTCCTCTGCAACGTCTTCAGGAAGATCATTGCGGCTGTGTCTCTGAGGGTCGTCCTTTCGGCCCGTGTACTCACACATTAAGCCGGGGCGGCGGCTCAATGGGATCACCCGCCATGATATCCAGACCCGGACCAGATCGATTCCATTCAGACCATTGCCCAGGAGAGCCTTGATCTTGTTAATAGTGGGGAGCAGAGGCTGGCGCTCCGCCGGAGTTAGTTTGTCTGACAGTGGGTGTGTTGACTCCAGACGCGATGGGCGAAAGCCGGGCAGCGGACTTTCATCAGCCGGTGACGTGTCTTGGCAATAGAACCAAGTCATGTTCCAGTCCTTTGGGTGGCTCGGCGGCTCGGCATAAGGGAAAAGACAGTCTCTTCGCCGCTGAATGGAGATGCCGCCTAGCTCTAGACTTGGCCCATTGGCGCACTCATTCTGACGGTTCAAGTAAAAAAGCTCTTTGAAGAGCAGCAGACTAGGTTCTTCTCCAAGGTAAACTTCGCAGAATACTTGGAAGTTGCAGATGTTGGACACTGAGTTGGGTCCTATGTCCTGAGGCCGCAGATCGAAGAAGTTCAGAACGTCTCTGAAAAACTTTGAACCGGGCGGTGCGAAGCCCCGGCTCATATGATCCGCAAAAATCACTACCTCCCCGTCCTTTGGCTGTGGTCTCTCTTCTGACGGGTCAGGGGCACGGTAGGACATGACATCCTTCTTGGGTAGATATCCGAACTTAACAAAATCCGCTAGGGTCTCATTGGTGACATTGGACCTCATCCAGTTGCAAGTAATGGAGGCTTTGGGAGCTTTGGGAGGCATGGTGAAAGTCGGCAGTCTATGATAAAAGGAAAAACGCCCGGGTTAATTATGAGCCGGAAGAAATCTACGGTTCAATGTCAAGGTGGCGGCTTATAAAGGGGACTAATGGTATACATTTAAGTGCACCGGGCTATTTAAGCCGCCCGAGGGATTGAGAGTAATTTGATTGTCTACAGGCTTTATCACAGCTAAGCCGGAAATTTTATGGCGCATGGTTTTCTTTAAGCCGGAAGGTTCTACGACGCGTGGTTTCTTTAAACCGGAACTGTAAACCGCTGTGATTCAATGATTGCAATTTTACTAAGTGTGGTAAAACAGGTTTCACACATCGCAGTAAAATTTTTGGATCAAAACAGTCGGGCAAAAGAAAAGTTTCTAGACCTAGAATAAGATGCTGGAGAAGTTCTTGGGCTCGAACAAGGTTTTTATGCAGTAAAAAGAGAGCTGCTTGCGTGTAAAATGGGTGCTAAACAGTCACTGCAATGGTTCTATGCAAGTCTAAGATCAAAAGGAGGCAGTAAAAATCAAATCTACTGAGGCCCGTGACGAACTACGAAGAACACGGACGAGCTACTCGAGCCCTAGTACGGATCTGCCCTATGGAGTGGCGAGGACTCACCGGAGCTGAAGAGGAGCGGAGGTAGCCGCCGTTTGTCTGGACCGAGTCAGGGTGATGCAGCGGCCAAGGTTGACGAAGACCGGGGGCGCGACGGCGGCGGCAGTAGCAGAGCTCGGGCAGGGGAGCAGTGGCGCGAGGAAGAAGATGAGGGAGAGAGAAGTGGATGAGAGCCCGTCGGGCCGGCCTATTTATAAGGCAAGCTCATAAGTGGGCGCGAGAATCAAGGAGACCACGGCGTGGTTATCTCCCCACGAAACGCCTCGATTTTCGGGATGACAGTAAAGAAAAAGATCCGTTGCGGATCTGGCGGAGTAAAAAACGGGCTTAATGGAAGATGACGTCATGGCGGATTATCTGGAGTCCAGAGGATGACGTCACGCCGGGTTATGGCCTTCACACAATTGTAAGCCGGAGGTTTTCTGTCGAAGGAATGGAAGATTGACATGAGCCGGCTCAAATCAATCTGGGGCCTAATGTTGAGGGTATAGACCTTAGAGTCACCCGCCAGGAGGGGCCGGGTTACTCATATGGTCATTACCAGAAGCCCGGCGCCAAGCCTGAAGACGGTGGGCCAAAGATGGGCTTAAGACCCGGATATGGCTTAAAGCCCGTAGTTGCAATCATTATTATGCTAGAACTTGTAGTGTAAGGCAAGGATAGTTGAGAGTCCGAGCCGGACACTCTTATGAGCCGGCCGGGACTCTGAGAGCTGCTGGGCGTCAGCCTCCCTATATAAAGGGACGACCCGGCAACGGTTTAGGGACAAGAACAATCTGATCGAAAGCCAGGCATAGCGGTTTAGCTCCCTGGTGATCGTAACCCTAATCAATACCACCTCAAACTGGACGTAGGCTTTTACCTTCACCGTAAGGGGCCGAACCAGTATAAACCCTCGTGTTCCTTGTCCCGCATTAACCCCTTCAAGCTTCCTAGCTGCGATGGCTCCACGACTAAGTCCTAGCTCGAGGACATCTGCCGTGACAATTCCACGACAGGCGGGGTCTCAAACGCCTACTTGCGCATACGTACGGCCAGGGCTCATGTACATGGAGAGGCAGCAACGACGTCCTGTTCATCGGCAGCCAACCGGCTGGGTCGGAATGGAGAAACTGCGTCATCGTGTTCATCGGGAGGCAACAAAATGCGTCGTGTTCATCGGGAGCCAACCGGCTTGGACGGAACAGCCGAAACGAGGCCTGGCGTACAGCACACGGAGGAAACGGCCTTGTGTTCGACCGCCTACGGTCGAAACGGGATCCTGTTCACCGGGAGTGGTGTGGCGTACAGCAAAACGAAGGAAACAGACTTCTCGTTAACCGCCTACGGTCGAAACAGGGTCCTGTTGATCGGGAGGGGTGTGGCGTATCGCAAAACGGAGGAAACAGACTTCTCTTCGACCTCCTATGATCGAAACAGGGGTCCTGTTCATCGGGAGGGGTGTGGCGTACCGCAAAACGGGACTCCACGGGCTACTGTTCATCCACCGTCTACTACCTTGCTCCTGCCTCCACGGGCTACTGTTCATCCACCGTCGACCTCCTCCAGCCTCCACCTGCGACTGTTCATCCACGGCGTCTCCCTCCTGCCTCCACCAGCTACTATTCATCCACGGGCTCTTGTTCATCCAATCTCCACCGCTCCTCCACCAGCTACTGTTCAACCAGCCCTCTCCACGGGGTCCTGTTCAACACTCCTCCACAAGCTACTGTTCATCCAGCCCTCCACCGGCTACTGTTCAACTAGCCCTCCACCAGCTGCTGTTCATCCAGCCCTCCACGGGGTCCTGTTCATCCACCCCCAACCGGCTCAATCGGCATCCTGTTCATCCAACCCCCATCGGGAACTGTTCATCCAACCCCCAACAACGCTCACCGTTCATCAAGAGGCAGCAGGTTTGATCGGCTTCAGTTAGCAGCAGTAGCGAAGGAATCGCTCGATCGGGTTTAGTTAACAGCCAAGGCTCGACGATCGCTCGGGTTCAGTAACTTGTAGCCTACAGTGCAATCGCTCGGGTTCAGTAGGCGAACGCCTCACTCGGGTTCAGTTAGATCCCAACGCCTTGCACCCACGCATGTACGTGTACGAGAGAAACGTGCATCGCTCGGCCCCGACCACCCACCGTAACCGGGAACTCCCCGATATTTTCCTCGCCCTCACTTCTACCACGGTTTTTTTCATCATGGACGTCCCAAAGAATGTCATGCAGCTGCATCTCCAGCCCGCCCGGGACGAAAAGCCCATTTTCTGTCATGATTTTTTGTCATAGAAGTAGGAGCCCACCAAATCTATGATGATACCGGGTTTTGTCACAATTATCGTCATAGAAGTGTCATAAGCATGACAGGAAAAAAATTCATTCGGCCCAAAATGTCAAGGATGTGTCTTTTTTTTGTAGTGTTAGTACAAGTGGAGGCTAGCAAAAAGATTGAGAAGCAACCAACAAAGAAACGAAAATTCACATAAGCGAGCATTAAGCATAACTAACACCAAATAATGCACCATAAGTAGGATATAATTCCATTGCATAACTATTGACTTTCGTGCTTGCATAGGGAATCACAAACCTTAACACCAATATTCTTACTAAAGCATAATTACTCACCAACATGACTCACATATCACTATCATCATATCTCAAAACTATTACAAAGAATTAAGTTTAGTTTGTCCAATGATCTTCATGAAAGTTTTTATTATATCCCTCTTGAATATCTATCACTTTGGGACTAGTTTCATATATTGCAATTGCTTTTGACAAGCTCAAATAAATCTAAGTGAAGAACATGAGCATAAATTTTTTTGTCTCTCAAAATAATATAATTGAAGCAAGAGAGAAATTCTACAAAAATTTACTAACTCTCAAACAAATCTAAGTGAAGCATGAGAGCATTTCTTCAAAAATATTAAAGCACATCGTGCTCAAAAAGATATAAGTGAAGCACTAGAGCAATTCCATAGCTAAAAAAATAAGTGAAGCATGAAGAGCAACTCTAACAAATCATAGCATAATTTTGGCTCTCTCAAATAGGTGTGTCCAGCAAGGATACTTGTGACAAACTAAAAAGCAAAACTAGCAAAGACTCATATAATACAAGACGCTCCAAGAAAAACTCATGATATGTGACGAATAAAAATATAGCTCCAAGTAAAATACAGATGGTCGTTAGAAGAAAGAGGGGATGCCTTCCGGGGCATCCCCAAGCTTAGTTGCTTGGTTCTCCTTTAATATTAACTTGGGGTGCCATGGGGCATGCCCAAGCTTAGGCTCTTTTCACTCCTTATTCGTTCATCCATAGCGATCTCACCCAAAACTTGAAAACTTCAATCACACAAAACTTAACAAAACCTTCGTGAGATCGGTTAGTATAAGAAAACCAATCTTTACTTTAAGTACTATTGAAACCCATTCAAATTTTGTTATTGCATTATATATATTGTATTCTAACTTTTCCATGGCTTATACCCTCCGATAGAATCCATATATTCATCAAAATAAGCACACAATGCAAAGAAAACAGAATCTGTCAAAAACAGAACAGTCCGTAAAGATGCAAATTGTTCTCATACTTCTGTAACTCCGAAATTCTGAAAAATTAGGACAAAAGAGGCAATTTGTATATCTATCTTGTGTAAAACATTCAAAAAAATTAGTCGCTTCTGTGAATTTAAACAATTCTGTTCTTGGACACAAAAGTTCCTGTTTTCCAACAGGATCAAATCAACTATCACCAAAGCTATCCCAAAGGATTTACTTTGCACAAATACTAATTAAAACATAAAAACGAAAATCATAACAGAGGCATAATTGTGCAAAAATTCAAGAACAGAAAGAAAAAGGAAAAAATAAATTTATTCATTGGTTTTGCTCCCAACAAGCGCTATCGTTTTATGCCCCTAGCTAGAAATAATGCATAGATTCAAGAATTGTCATCTTTAGTTTTTGATCCATAGGATGCCCTCATGATTGATTCATATGGGCGGCTTAATTCTTGTTCTAGGGAAGTGTTCCATCCCCTTTCTAAGTGTAAATTGAAATTTAATATTGCCTTCTTTCATATCAATCATGACACTAATAGTGTGTAGAAACGGTCTACCAATTATAATTGGACAAGACGGATTGCAATCAATATCAAGAACAATAAAATCTATGGGCACATAATTTCTATTCGCAATAATAAGAACATCATTAATTGTTCCCAAAGGCTTTTTAATAGTAGAATCCGTCAAGTGCAAATTAAGAGAACATTGTTCAATATTGGTAAGACCAAGCACATCACGTAAAGATTTCGGAATTGTGGAAACACTTGCACCCAAATCACATAAACAAAACACTCATGATTTTTAATCTTGACTTTAATAGTAGGTTCTCATTCATCATGTAGTTTTCTAGGAATTGAAATATCTAATTCCAATTTTTCTTCTAAAGCTTTCATCATGGCATCTACGATATCTTTAGTAAAAGCTTTATTTTGTTCATAAGCATGGGGTGAATTTATCATGGATTTCAACAAATAAATACATTCAATCAAAGAGCAATTGTCATAATTAAAGTCTTTGTAATCCAAAAGAGTGGGCACATCACTAGTTAAAGTTTTAACCTCTTCAACCCACTTTAATCAATTTTCTCATCAAGATTTTCACCCTCCGAATTACCGGGACGCCCTCTAGCTAAAGTTGACTCTTCTTCAATCCCTTTATCATTAATTTTAATTTTACTAGACAAGGAATCAATAGAAGAAACACCAATAACTTTAAGATCTTCACCATTTTTATAAAAGCAATCACTAGAAAACGCTCTTTCTAAAAAATCTCTTTTAGCTCTAAGCATAGTGGTTCTTTTCTTGCTTTCATCCATAGAAACATATAAAGCTTTAATTAATTCCTCAACCTTGGTGAAAAGGTTTTAAACTTGAGATTTTCTACATCATGGGAAATTCTATCAATGCTTCTAGACATATCATCAATCTTATTCAACTTTTCTTCTATCGTAGTATCGAAAGATTTTTGAGCATTGATAAATTATTTAATATTATTCTCAAGATCAGAGGGGTTCCTATTATTATTGTAAGAAGAATTACCATAATTATTAGAGGAATTTTCAGGAAAAGGCCTAGGATTAAAATTACCTCTATAAGCATTGTTACAAAAATTGTTTCGCGAGACAAAATTTATACCTACGGATCACTATTTTGCTCAATCAAACTAGACAAAGGCACATCATTAAGATCAATACGAGAACTTTTATTAGCAATTGATGTTTGCTTGAACTACGTCGGTATTTCCCCAAAGAGAAGGGATGATGCAGCACAACAACGGTAGCTATTTCCCTCTGTGACGAGACCAAGGTTATCGAACCAGTAGGAGAACCACGCAACACCACGTAAACAACTCCTGCACACAAAGAACAAATATTTGCAACCCGACGTAAGAGAGGGGTTGTCAATCCCTCACGGGTAAAAGGATAGGTAAAATTGTAGTAGATTGGATAAATAGATCTTGCGGGAACGCGAGATAAAATAAATAACAATGAATTGCAGCAAGGTATTTTTGTATTTTTGGTTTAATAGACCTAAAAATAAAAGCAAATAAAAATAGATCGCGAAGGCATATATAATAAAGAAGAGACCCGGGGGTCGTAGATTTCACTAGTGGTCTCTTGAGAAAAATAGCAAACGGCGGGTAAACAAATTACTGTTGGGCAATTGATAAAACTTCAAATAATCATGACGATATCCAGGCAATGGTCATTATATAGGCATCACGTCCAAGATTAGCAGACCAACTCCTGCCTGCATCTACTACTACTACTCCACACATCGACCGCTATCCAGCATGCATCTAGTGTATTAAGTAAATGGAGAGACAAAGTAATGCAATTATAACGATGACATGATGTAGACAAGATCTATTTATGTAGAAATAGACCCCATCTTGTTATCCTTAATAGCAACGATACATACGTGTCGGTTCCCCTTCTGTCATTGGGATCAAGCACCGTAAGATCGAACCCATCACAAAGCACCTCTTCCCATTGCAAGATAAATAGATCAAGTTGGCCAAGTAAAACCCAAATATCGGAGAAGAAATACGAGGCTATAAGCAATCATGCATATAAGAGATCAAAGAAGACTCAAATAACTTTCATGGATAAAAAAGATAGATCTGATCATAAACTCAAAGCTCATCGGATCCCAACAAAAACACCGCAAAAAGAGTTACATCATATGGATCTCCAAGAGACCATTGTATTGAGAATCAAAAGACAGACAGGAAGCCATCTAGCTACTAACTATGGACCCATAGGTCTACAATGAACTACTCACGCATCATCGGATAGGCACCAATGAACATGATGAACCCCTCTGTGATGGTGTCTAGATTGGATCTGGTGGTTCTGGAACTTGCGACGGCTGGAATTGATTTCTGTCGACTCCCCTAGGGTTTCTGGAATATTGGGGTATTTATAGAGCAAAGAGGCGGTGCAGGGGGCCGCCGAGGTGGGCACAACCCACCTGGGCGCGCCTGGGGGCCCAGGCGCGCCCTGGTGGCTTTTGCCCCCCTCGGGGCACCCCCTAGGTGCTTCTTCGGCCCATTGGGTGTCTTCTGGTCCATAAAAATTCCACAAAAAGTTTCAAGGCATTTGGACTCCGTTTGGTATTGATTTCCTGTGATGTAAAAAACAAGCAGAAAACAACAACTGGCACTGGGCACTATGTCAATAGGTTAGTACCAAAACATGATATAAAATGACTATAAAATGATTGTAAAACATCCAAGAATGGTAATAAAACAGCATGGAACAATAAAAAATTATAGATATGTTGGAGACGTATCAGCATCCCCAAGCTTAATTCCTGCTCGTCCTCGAGTAGGTAAATGGTAAAAACAGAATTTTTGATGTGGAATGCTGCCTAACATCTTCATCACATATTCTTTTCTTTGTAGCATGGACATTTGGACTTTTATATGGTTCAAAGCAATAGTCTAGTTTTGACATGAGACTTTCAATACTCAAGCATATCAACAAGCAACCATGTCTTTCAAAATATCAACGCTAAAGCAAGTTATCCCTAGCCCATTATGCTCAATCATTGATCCATTCATGAAACACACTCGCATATTAGCTACACCCAATGCTCAAGTATGATCATAGTGCCCCTTAGTTGGTGCTTTATAAGAGAAGATGGAGACTCAAGTAAAAATAAAAATTGCATAAAGTAAAAGAAAGGCCCTTCGTGGAGGGAAGTAGGGATTTGTAGAGGTGCCAGAGCTCAAAGCGAAAAAGATAGAGATAAAAACATTTTGGGAGGCATGCTTTTCCTGTCAACGAAAACGATCGAGTAGCTCCCAATAGTTTCCATGCTAGATATATCATAGGCGGTTCCCAAACAAAAATTAAAGTTTATTCCTTTTTCAACCATACTTTCACTTCCATGGCTAACCGTATCCATGGGTGCCTTCCATACCAACACTTTCCATGGAATTTATTATTTGACAACATAAAGTAAATTCATTTTTCATTTCAGGACTGGGCATCCCTAATAGCTTTGTTGTACTCTCGTGCAATGACAAGTGAATAAACACCCTTCTTGAGAATAACATATGTAGAATGGAAATATATCAGCCACCCCCTACCGTTTCATGAGCGGTACGAGATCACAATAGAGAAATTTATTTTGAAAATTAGAGATGGCACATATAAATTTGCTTAGAACGGCAAAAGAATACCACATATAGGTAGGTACAGTTGACTCATGTGGAAAAACTGGTTTAAAAGATTCTGGATGCACAAGTAGTGATCATACTTACTGCAAAATGAAGGCTAGCAAAAGATTGAGAAGCGTCCAACCAAGAAATGAAAAATCTCATAAGCGAGCATTAAGCATAACTAACACCGAATAATGCACCACAAGTAGGATGTAATTTCATTGCACAACTATTGACTTCCGTGCTTGCATAGGGAATCACAAACCTCAACACCAATATTCTTACTAAAGCATAATTACTCATCAACATGACTCACATATCATATCGACATATCTCAAAACTATTACAAAGAATCAAGTTTATTTTGTCCAATGATCTTCATGAAAGTTTTTATTATCTCCTTCTTGGATATCTATCACTTTGGAACTAGTTTCGTATGTTGCTTTTAATAAGCTCAAACAAATATAAGTGAAGATCATGAGCATCATATTTCTTTCTCTCAAAATATTTTAAGTGAAGCAAGAGTGACTTTCTTAAAAAAAATACTAACTCTTAAATAAATCTAAGTGAAGCATGAGATCATTTCTTCAAAAATAACAAAGCACACCGTGCTCAAAAAGATATAAGTGAAGCACTAGAGCAATTCCATAGCTCATAAAGATTTAAGTGAAGCATAGAGAGCAATTCTAACAAGTCATAGCATAATTTTGGCTCTCTCAAATAGGTGTGTCCAGCAAGGATCCATGAGACAAAAAAATTCAAAACAATCAAAGACTCATATCATACAAGACGCTCCAAGCAAAACTCATAATATGTGACGAATAAAAATATAGCTCCGAGTAAAATACCGATGGTCGTTAGAAGAAAGAGGGGATGCCACTTGGGCATCCCCAAGCTTAGTTGCTTGCTTCTCTTTGGATAATAGCTTGGGATGCCCTGGGCATCCCCAAGCTTAGGCTCTTCTTACTCCTTATTCCTTCATCCATCGTAATATCACCCCAAACTTGAAAACTTCAATCACACAAAACTCAACAGAACCTTCGTGAGATCCGTTAGTAAAAGAAAGCAAATCACTCCTATAAGTACTATTGCAAACCTATTCATATTTTATTTTTGCATTATATCTACTGTATTCCAACGTTTCTATGGCAAAAGCTCTTTGAAGGAAACCATAGAATCATCAAAACAAGCACACAACACAAAGAAAATAGAATATGTCAAAAACAGAACAGTTTGTAACAATCTGGATATTTCGAATACATTTGTAACTCCAGAAATTCTGAAAATTAGGACCACATGAGAAATCTGTATATTAATATTTTGCAAAAAGAATTGGTATTTTATCATGCTTCTGTTAAAAATGAGAATTATTTCCGTGAGCGCAGAACTTTATATTTTTCAACAAGATCAAATCAACTATCACCCAACATGATCCCGAAGGCTTTGCTTGGCACAAACACTAATTAAAACACAAAAAACACAATCATAATAGTAGCATAATTGTGCAAACACTCAAGAACAGAAACAAAAAGACAAAAATAAATTTTATTCATTGGGTTGCCTCCCAACAAGTGCTATCATTTTATGCCCCTAGCTAGGCATAATGCAAAGGATCTAAGTGTTGTCATCCTTGTTTCTAGATCCATATGATGCCTTCCTGATTGATTCATATGGTGGCCTAATTATTGTTCTAGGGAAGTGTTTCATACCCTTCCTTAGTGGAAATTGAAATTTAATATTTCCTTCTTTCATATCAATCACGACACCAATAGTACGTAAAAACGGTCTACCAACAATAATTGGACAAGATGGATTGCAATCAATATCAAGAACAATAAAATCTATGGGCACATATTTCCTATTTGTAAGAATAAGAACATCATTAATTCTTCCCATAGGCTTTTTAATAGTAGAATCCGCCAAGTGCAAATTCAAAGAACACTCTTCAATATCGGTAAGACCAAGCACATCACATAGAAATTTCGGAATTGTAGAAACACCAGCACCCAAGTGACACAAGGCAAAACACTCATAATTTTTAATCTTGACTTTGATAGTAGGTTACCATTCATCATGTAAAATTCTAGGAATTGAAACTTCTAATTCCAACTTTTCTTCCAAAGCTTTCATCATAGCATCAACAATATGTTTAGTAAAAGCTTTATTTTGTTCATAAGCATTGGGTGAATTTATCATGGATTCAACAAAGAAATACAATCAATCAAAGACCAACTATCATAATTAAAGTCTTTGTAATCCAAAAGAGTGGGCACATCACTAATTAAAGTTTTGACCTCTTCAAACCCACTTTTATCAATTTTCTCAACAAGATTTTCACCCTCCGAATTATCGGGATGCCTTCTAGCTAAAGTTGACTCTTCTTCAGTCCCTTTGTTATCAATCTTAATTTTACTAAACAAAGAATCAATAGAAGAAACACAATCATTTTAAGATCTTCATCACTTTTATGAAAGAAATCACTAGAAAACGCTTTTTCTAAGAATTCTCTTCTATCTAAGCATAGTGGTTCTTTTCTTACTTTCATCCATAGAAACATAAAGAGCCTTAATTGATTCCTCAACCTTAGGCACAAAAATTTTCATCTTGAGATTTTCTACATCATGAGAAATTCTATCAACACTTCTAGACAAACCATCAATCTAATTCAACTTTTCTTCGAGTGTAGCATTGAAAACTTTTTGAGTCTTGATAAAATCTTTAATATTATTCTCAAGATCAGAGGTGTTCCTATTATTATTATAAGAAGGACTACCATAGGAATTACCATAATTATTAGAGGAATTACTAGGAAAAGGCCTAGGATTAAAATTACCTCTATAAGCATTGTTATTGAAATTGTTTCGCGAGATAAAATTCACATCTATGGCATCACTATTTTGCTCAATCAAAGTGGAAAAAGGCACATCATTAAAATCAATAGGAGCACTTTTATTAGCAACCAATTTCATAAGAGCATCAACTTTTTCACTCAAAGAAGAAATTTCTTCAACCGAATTAACTTTTTTACTAGTAGGAGCTCTTTCGGTATGCCATTGTGAATAATTTGCCATAATATTATCAAGCAATTTGGTGGCTTCACCCAAAGTAATTTCCATAAAAGTACCACCCGCGGCGGAATCTAAAAGATTACGAGAGACAAAATTCAACCCCGCATAAAAAATTTGTATGATCATCCAAAGATTTAACCCATGAGTTGGGCAATTCCTTAGCATCAATTTCATCCTTTCCCAAGATTGTGCAACATGCTCATGTTCAAGTTGCTTGAAATTCATGATCTGGGTTCTAAGGGAAATAATTTTCGCGGGCGGAAAATACTTAGTAATAAAAGCATCCTTGCACTTATCCCAAGAATCGATACTATTGCGAGGCAAAGAAGAAAACCAAATTTTTGCACGATCTCGCAAAGAAAGCGGAAATAATTTCAACTTCACAACATCATTGTCCACATCTTTTTTCTTTTGCATATCGCATAATTCCACGAATGTGTTAAGATGGGACGCGACATCCTCATTAGGAGTACCGGAAAATTGATCTTTCATAACAAGATTCAGCAAAGCGGTATTAATATCACAAGACTCCGCACTAGTGGCGGGAGGAGCAATCAGACTGCTAATAAAATCATTGTTGTTGGTATAGGAGAAATCACACAACTTGGTGTTCTCTTGAGTCATTGTGACTACGAAACAAGATTGCACTCAAAAACAGATCCGGCAAGAAAACGGTGAACGAAAAAGAGGGCGAATAAAACGGCAATTTTTTGTGAACTGGGGGAGAGGAAAATGAGAGGCAAATGGCGAATAACGTAAATTGCAAGGAGATGAGATTTGTGATTAGGAACCTGGGAGATGTTAATGATGTCTCCCCGGCAACAGCGGCAGAAATTCCTTTTGATGTTTGCTTGAACTACGTCGGTATTTCCCCAAAGAGGAAGGGATGATGCAGCACAGTAACGGTAGATATTTCCGTCAGTGATGAGATCAAGGTTATCGAACCAGTAGGAGAACCACGCAACACCACGTAAATAACTCCTGCACACAAAGAACAAATACTTGCAACCCGACGTAAGAGAGGGGTTGTCAATCCCTCACGGGTAAAAGGATAGGTAAAATTGTAATAGATTGGATAAATAGATCTCACGGGAACGCGAGATAAAATAAATAACAATAAATTGCAGCAAGGTATTTTTGTATTTTTGGTTTAATATATCTGAAAATAAAAGCAAATAAAAGTAGATCACGAAGGCAAATATAATAAAGAAGAGACTCGGGGGCCGTAGAATTCACTAGTGGCTTCTCTTGAGAAAAATAGCAAACAGCGGGTAACAAATTACTGTTGGGAAATTGATAGAACTTCAAATAATCATGACGATATCCAGGCAATGATCATTATATAGGCATCACGTCGAAGATTAGTAGACCGACTCCTGCCTGCATCTACTACTATTACTCCACACATCGACCGCTATCCAGCATGCATCTAGTGTATTAAGTTCATGGAGAAACGGAGTAATGCAATAAGAACGATGACATGATGTAGACAAGATCTATTTATGAAGAAATAGACCCCATCTTGTTATCCTTAATAGCAACGATACATACATGTCGGTTCCCCTTCTTTCACTGGGATCAAGCACCGTAAGATCGAACCCATCACAAAGCACCCCTTCCCATTGCAAGATAAATAGATCAAGTTGGCCAAACAAAACCCAAATATCGGAGAAGAAATACAAGGCTATAAGGAATCATGCATATAAGAGATCAAACAAGTCTCAAATAACTTTCATGGATAAAAAAGATAGATCTGATCATAAACTCAAAGTTCATCGGATCCCAACCCGCAAAAAGAGTTACATCATATGGATCTCCAAGAGACCATTGTATTGAGAATCAAAAGACAGACAGGAAGCCATCTAGCTACTAACTATGGACCCATAGGTCTACAATGAACTACTCACGCATCATCGGATAGGCACCAATGAACATGATGAACCCCTCTGTGATGGTGTCTAGATTGGATCTGGTGGTTCTGGAACTTGTGACGGCTGGAATTGATTTCCGTCGACTCCCCTAGGGTTTCTGGAATATTGTTGTATTTATAGAGCAAAGAGGCGGTGCAGGAGGCCGCCGAGGTGGGCACAACCCACCTGGGCGCGCGTGGGGGGCCAGGCGCGCCCTGGTGGCTTGTGTCCCCCTCGGGGCACCCCCTAGGTGCTTCTTCGGCCCATTGGGTGTCTTCTGGTCCATAAAAATTCCACAAAAAGTTTCGCTGCATTTGGACTCCGTTTGGTATTGATTTCCTGTGATGTAAAAAACAAGCAGAAAACAACAACTGGCACTGGGCACTATGTCAATAGGTTAGTACAAAAAATGATATAGAATGACTATAAAATGATTGTAAAACATCCAAGAATGATAATATAACAGCATGGAAAAATGAAAAATTATAGATACGTTGCAGACGTATCAGCAACCAACTTCATAAGAGCATCAACTTTTTCACTCAACGTGCTAATTTCTTCAACTGAATTAAGTTTTTTACTAGTAGGTGCTCTTTCCGTATGCCATTGTGAATAATTTGCCGTAATATTATCAAGAAATTTAGTAGCTTCACCCAAAGTAATTTCCATAAAAGTACCACCCGCGGCGGAATCTAAAAGATTTGTAGAAACAAAGTTCAATCCCGCATAAAAATTTTGTATGATCATCCAAAGATTTAAACCATGAGTAGGGCAATTTCTTAGCATCAACTTCATTCTTTCCCAAGATTGTGCAACATGTTCATGCTCAAGTTGCTTAAAATTCATGATTTGAGTTCTAAGGGAAATGATTTTTGCGGGCGGAAAATACTTAGTAATAAAAGCCTCTTTGCACTTATCCCAAGAATCAATTCTATTGCGAGGCAAAGAAGAAAACCAAATTTTTGCATGATCCCTCAAAGAGAAAGGAAATAATTTCTACTTCACAATATCATAGTCCACATCTTTTTTTCTTTTGCCTATCACGCAATTCTACGAATGTGTTTAGATGGGACACGGCATCCTCATTAGTAGTAATGGAAAATTGATCTTTCATAACAAGATTCAACAAGGCGGCATTAATATCACAAGATTCCGCACTAGTGGTGGGAGGAGCAATCAGAGTGCTAATAAAATCATTATTATTTGTATTGAAAAAATCACACAACTTGAAGTTTTCTTGAGACACTGTGACTACGCAAACAAGATTGCAAACAAAAAGATAGATCTGACGAAAAAAAACGGCAAACGAAAAAGAGGGCGAATAAAACGGCAAATTTTTGTGAAGTGGGGGAGATGAAAACAAGAGGAAAATGGCAAATAATGTAAATTGGAAGGAGATGAGATTTGTGATTAGGAACCTGATAGATGTTGATGATGTCTCCCCGGCAACGGTGCCAGAAATCCGCACATTGACAGGAGACTATCTTCACTTGATCCTCCCCGGCAACGGCGCCAGAAATCCTTTCTTGATGGCTCGTGTCTGCGTCAGTATTTCCCCGAAGAGGAAGGGATGATGCAGTATAGTTACGGTAGGTATTTCCCTCAGTTATGAAACCAAGGAATCAATCCAATAGGAGAACCAAGCAACACTATGTAAACGGTACCGGCACACAAAGAACAAATACTTGCAACCCGATGCGTAAGAGGGGTTGTCAATCCCTCTATGGTAAAAAGATATATAAATTTGTGGTAGATTCGATAAATAGCTCTCGGTAAAACAGGAAATAAAATAAGTAATAAAAAAGTACAGCAAGGTATTTTTGGGTTTTTCAATAATAGATCTGGAAATAAAAGTGAATAGATATCAGAGCAAATATGATAAAAAATAGACCCGGTGTCGTAGATTTCACTAGTGGCTTCTCTCGAGAAAATAGCACACGGTGGGTAAACAAATTACTGTTGGGAAATTGATAGAAGATCGAATAATTATGACGATATCCAAGGCAATGCTCAATATATAGGCATCACATCCAAGATTAGTATACCGACTCCTGCCTGCATCTACTACTATTACTCCACACATCGACCGCTATCCAGCATGCATCTAGTGTATTAAGTTCATGGACAAACGGAGTAATACAATAAGAATGATGACATGATGTAGACAAGATCTATTCATGTAGGAATAGCCCCCATCTTGTTACCCTTAATAGCAACGATACATGTGTGTCTTGTGATACGTCCATTTTGCATCATGCTTTTATATTGATATTTATTGCATTATGGGTTGTTATTAGACATTATGGTACAATACTTATGCCTTTTATCTCTTATTTTACAAGGTTTACACAAAGAGGGAGAATGCCGGCAACTGGAATTCTGGACCGAAAAGGAGCAAGTCTGAGAGACCTATTATGCACAACTCCAAAAGTCCTGAAAATTTACGGAGAATTATTTTGGAATATATAAAAATATTGGGTGAAGAAAATACCAGAGGGGACCCACCAGGTGACCACAAGCCTAGGGACGTCCTACCCCCTGGGCACGCCCCTAGGGCTTGTGGGCCCCCTGGCAGGTCTCCGGTGCCCATCTTCTGCTATATGGTATCTTTTGACCTAAAAAAATCATAAGGGAGCTTTCGAGACGAAGCGCCGCCATCTCGAGGTGGAACCTGGGCAGAAGCAATCTAGGGCTCCGACAGAGCTGTTCTGCCGGGGAACTTCCCTCCCGGAGGGGGAAATCATCACCATCGTCATCACCAATAATCCTCTCATCAAGAGGGGGTCAATCTCCATCAACATCTTCACCAGCATCATTTCCTCTCAAACCCTAGTTCATCTCTTGTATCCGATCTTTGTCTCAAAACCTCAGATTGGTACCTGTGGGTTGCTAGTAGTGTTGATTACTCCTTGCAGATGATGCTAGTTCGTTTATTTGGTGGAAGATCATATGTTCAGGTCCTTAATATATTCAATACCCCTCTAATCTTGAACATGAATATGCTTTGTGAGTAGTTAAGTTTGTTCCTGAGGACATGGGAGAAGTCTTATTATAAGTAATCATGTGAATTTGGTATTCGTTCAATATTTCGTTGAGATGTATGTTGTCTTTCCTCTAGTGGTGTTATGTCAATGTCGACTACATGACACTTCACCATGATTTGGGCCTAGGGGAAGGCATTTGTAAATAATAAGTAGATGATGGGTTGCTAGAGTGACAGAAGCTTAAACCCTAGTTTATGCGTTGCTTCGTAAGGGGCTGCAGATTTGGATCCACATGTTTCATGCTATGGTTATATTTATCTTAATTCTTCTTTCATAGTTGCGGATGCTTGCGAGAGGGGTTAATCATAAGTGGAAAGCTTGTCCAGGTAGGACAGCACCCAAGCACGTGTCCACCCACATAACAAATTATCAAAGTGACGAACGCGAATCATATGAGCATGATGAAAACTAACTTGACAACAATTTCCATGTGTTCTCAGGGGCGCTTTGCTTTATATAAGAGTTCGTCCAGGCTTATCCTATGCTACAAAAAGGATTGGGCCACCTTGATGCACCTTTTTTACACTTGTCACTTGTTACCCGTTATGAATTATCTTATCACAAAACTATATGTTACCGATAATTTCAGTGCTTGCAGAGAATACCTTGCTGAAAACCACTTGTCATTTCCTTCTGCTCCTCGTTGGGTTCGACACTCTTACTTACCTAAAGGACTACGATAGATCCCATATACTTGTGGGTCATCAAGACTCTTTTTTGGCGCCGTTGTCAGGGAGTGAAGCGCCTTTTGTAAGGAAACATTTATAATACGTGCTGAAATTTACTGTCACTTGTTACTATGGAACAACATCCTTTGAGGGGTTTGTTCGGGGTATCTTTGCCCCGATCGGAAGAGCAAAGAGTTGCCCCTCAACCTACGGAACCTACTGAAAATATTTATTATGAAATTCCTTCGGGTATGATAGAGAAACTGCTAGCTAATCCTTATATAGGAGATGGAACATTACATCCTGATATGCATCTAATCTATGTGGATGAAGTTTGTGGATTATTTAAGCTTGCAGGTTTGCCCGAGGATGAAGTCAAGAAGAAGGTCTTCCCTTTATCTTTGAAGGAGAAGGCATTGACATGGTATAGGCTATGCGATGATATTGGGACTTGGAATTACAACCGATTGAAATTGGAATTTCATCGAAAGTTTTATCCTATGCATCTGGTTCATTGTGATCAGAATTGTATATATATTTTTGGCCTCGTGAAGGAGAAAGTATCGCTCAAGCTTGGGGGAGGCTTAAATCAATGTTATATTCATGCCCCAATCATGAGCTCTCAAGAGAAATTATCATTCAGAAGTTTTATGCTCGGCTTTCTCGTAATGATTAATTCATGCTCGATAGTTATTGTACCGGTTCTTTTATGAAGAAGACTATTGAATTCAAATGGGATTTATTGGAAAGAATTAAATGCAACTCTTAAGATTGGGAACTCGAGAAGGTAAGGAGTCAGGTATAAACCTTAGGTTTGATTGTGTTAAATCTTTTATGGATACCGATGCTTTTCGTGAATTTAGCACTAAATATGAACTTGACTCTGAGATAGTAGCTTCTTTCTGTGAATCATTTGCTACTCATATTGATCTCCCTACGGAGAAGTGGTTTAAATATCATCCTCCCATTTAATTAAAAATAGTAGAACCTATTAAAGTTGAAGAGGAAACTATTACTTATCATTTCGATCCTATTGTTCCTACTGCTTGTATTGAGAAACCACCTTTCCCTGTTAGAATAAAGAAACATGATAAAGCTTCAGTTGTGGTTCGTAAGAGCTATACTAGAACACCTACACCCCATAAGCAAATTAAAGTTGAATCTAGTATTGCTATGGTTAAAGATCTCTTGGTAGATAATATTGAGGGGCATGTTATTTATTTCTGTGGTGAAGGTGCTAGAATTGCTAGACCCGATAATAAAGATAAACATAGACCTATTGTTGGCATGCCTGTTGTTTCTGTTAAAGTAGGAGATCATTGTTACCATGGCTTATGTGATTTGGGTGCTAGTGTTAGTGCAATCCCTTTTACTTTATATCAAGAGATTATGAATGATATTGCACCTGCTAAAATAGAAGATATTGATGTCACTATTAAGCTTGCTAATAGAGATACTATATCACCAATTGGGATTGTTAGAGATGTTGAAGTCTTGTGTGGGAAAATAAAATACCCTGCTGTTTTTCTAGTTCTTGGTTCACCACAAGATGATTTTTGTCCCATTATATTTGGTAGACCTTTCTTGAACATTGTTAATGCCAAGATAGATTGTGAGAAGGAAACTGTTAGTGTAAGTTTTGAGGATGTGCCTTATGAGTTTAATTTCTCCAAATTTCATAGACATCCGCATGATAAAGAATTGCCTAGCAAATATGAAATTATTGGTCTTGCTTCTATTGTTCTGCCTCCTACTAATCCTTTAGGACAATATTTGCTAGACCATGAAAATGATATGTTCATGAATGAAAGGAATGAAATAGATGAAATATTCTTTAAACAAATGCCTGTTTTGAAACACAATTTGCCTGTTGAGACTCTTGGAGATCCTCTACCACCCAAGAGTGATCCTGTTGTGTTCGATCTTAAACAATTGCCTGATACTTTGAAATATGCGTATCTTGATGAAAAGAAAATATATCTTGTTATAATTAGTGCTAACCTTTCAGAGCATGAGGAAAAGAAATTATTGAAAACTCTAAAGAAGCACCTTGCGGCTATTGGATATACTCTGGATGATCTTAAGGGCATTAGTCCCACTCTATGTCAGCACAAAATCAATATGGAACCTGATGCTAAACCTGTCGTTGATCACCAACGGCGGTTGAATCCAAAAATTAAAGAGGTGGTAAGAAATGAAATACTAAAGCTTCTGGAAGCAGGTATAATTTATCCCATTGCTGATAGTAGATGGGTGAGTCTTGTTCACTGTGTCCCTAAGAGGGGAGGTATTACCGTTGTTCCTAATGATAAAAATGAATTGATTCTGCAAAGAATTATCACCGGTTATAGAATGGTAATTGATTTTAGAAAGTTGAACAAAGCTACTAGGAAAGATCATTACCCTCTACCTTTTATTGATCAAATGCTAGAAAGACTATCCAAACATACACACTTTTGCTTTCTAGATGGTTATTCTGGTTTTTCTCAAATACCTGTGTCATAAGAGGATTAAGAAAAAACTACTTTTACATGCCCTTTTGGTACCTTTGCTTATAGGCGTATGCCTTTTGGTTTATGCAATGCACCTGCTACCTTTCAAAGATGTATGACTACTATATTCTCTGACTTTTGTGAAAAGATTGTTGAGGTTTTCATGGATGATTTCTCCGTTTGCGGAACTTCTTTTGATGATTGCTTAGGCAACCTTGATCGAGTTTTGCAGAGATGTGAAGAAACTAATCTTGTCTTTTATTGGGAGAAGTGCAACTTTATGGTTAATGAAGGTATTGTCTTGGGGAATAAAATCTCCGAAAGAGGTATTAAAGTTGATAAAGCTAAAGTTGATGCTATTGAAAAAATGTCGTGTCCTAAAGATATCAAAGGTATAAGAAGTTTCCTTGGTCATGCTGGTTTCTATAGGAGGTTTATTAAATATTTCTCTAAAATTTGTAGGCCTCTCACTAATCTCTTGCAAAAAGATGTTCCATTTGTTTTTTATGATGATTGTGTAGAAGCATTTGAAATACTTAAGAAAGCCTTGATTTCTGCACCTATAGTTCAACCACCTGATTGGAACCTACCCTTTGTAATTATGTGTGATGCTAGTGATTATGCTGTTGGTGCTGTTCTAGGACAAAGAGTTGATAAGAAATTAAATGTTATCCATTATGCTACTAAAACTCTAGACAGTGCTCAAAGAAATTATGCTACTACTGAGAAAGAATTTTTAGCAGTTGTATTTGCATGTGATAAGTTCAGATCTTATATTGTTGGTTCCAAAGTAACTGTTCACACCGATCATGTTGCTATTAAATACCTTATGGAAAAGAAAGATGCTAAACCTAGACTTATTAGATGGGTTCTCTTCTGCAAGAATTTGATTTGCATATTATTGATAAAAAGGGAGCCGAGAATCCCGTAGCAGACAACATGTCTAGGTTAGAAAATATTCTTGATGACCCATTACCTATTGATGATAGCTTCCCTAATGAACAATTAGTTGTCATAAATGCTTCTCGTACCGCTCCATGGTATGCAGACTATGCCAATTATATTGTTGCTAAATTTTCACTAACTAGTTTCACATACCAACAAAAGAAAAAGATTTTCTAAGATTTGAGACATTACTTTTGGGATGACCCACACCTTTATACAGAAGGAGTAGATGGTGTTATTAGACGTTGTGTACCTGAGCATGAACAGGAATAGATCCTACGTAAGTGTCACTCCGAGGCCTACGGAGGACACCATGCTGGAGATAGAACTGCACCCAAGGTATTACAATCTGGTTTTTATTGGCCTACTCTTTTCAAGGATGCTCGTAAGTTTGTCTTGTCTTGTGATGTATGTCAAAGAATTGGTAATATTAGTAGGCGTCAGGAAATGCCTATGAATTATTCACCTGTTATTGAACCATTTGATGTTTGGGGTTTGGATTATATGGGACCTTTTCCATCCTCTAATGGGTATACTCATATTTTAGTTGCTGTTGATTACGTTACTAAGTGGGTAGAAGCTATTTCAACTAGTAGTGCTGATCACAACACTTCTATTAAACTGCTTAAAGAAGTTATTTTCCGAGGTTTGGAGTCCCTAGATATTTAATGACTGATGGTGGTTCACACTTTATTCATGGTGCTTTCCGTAAATTGCTTGCTAAGTATGATGTCAACCATAGAATAGCATCTCCATACCATCCTCAGTCTAGTGGTCAAGTAGAATTGAGCAATAGGGAAATAAAATTGATCTTGCAAAAGACTGTTAATAGATCTAGAAAGAATTGGTCTAAGAAACTTGATGATGCATTATGGGCTTATAGAACTGCTTATAAGAACCCTATGGGTATGTCTCCGTATAAAATGGTTTATGGAAAAGCATGTCACTTACCTCTTGAACTAGAACATAAAGCTTATTGGGCAATTAAAGAGATCAACTATGATTTCAAACTTGTCGGTGAGAAGAGGTTATTTGACATTAGCTCACTTGATGAATGGAGAACCCAAGCCTATGAAAATGCCAAGTTGTTTAAAGAGAAAGTTAAAAGATGGCATGATAAAAGGATACAAAAGCGTGAATTTAGTGTAGGTGACCATGTCTTGCTATACAATTCACGTTTAAGATTTTTTGCAGGAAAGCTTCTCTCTAAATGGGAAGGTCCTTACATTATCGAGGAAGTTTATCGTTCCAGTGCCATCAACATCAACAACACCGAGGGAAATAACCCGAATGTGGTAAACGAGCAAAAACAAACATTATATCTCAGGTACTCCCATAAATATTGAAACCAATATCATTAATACCATAATACCGAAGCAGTACATAAGGGATATCTACCAGAATGCTTTAGACTCCAAAAGGAATAGGTATGTGGTATGGTAAGTAAACTGACTCCAAAATTTTCCAGAAGCAATTTTACTCTGTTTTGGAATATTTAAAAAAAAGAGGAAAATGAAAAGTAGTCCGAAAAGTGCACGAGGAGGCGACAAGCCTTGGGGGGGCGCCCTAACCCCCTGGGCGTGCCACCCAGGCTTGTGGCCACCTCGTGTGCCCTTCGAACTCTGTTTTCTTGTAGTACACTTCTTTTGGTCGATAAAAATTCATTATATAATCTCCCGAAGGTTTTGACCACCGTACCACGGGAAATTCCTCTGTTCTTGTTTTGAGCTATTTTTCTAACAGATCTAGATCGCTATGACGTCCCCAAGCGCTCTAAAGGACAAGTTCTTCGAGAAGGTCATCAACCCCTACCTTGCGGAGGTGTTGCAACACCCTCAAACTATTGAGATGTGTGAGGGGGTGCTACACATCTGTGATGTTCAAGGGCCAAGGAGGACCGGAAGCGTGGAGACAAGGCTCGAAGCAATGGAGCAGCAAGTCTTCAAGTGCCAAGGGATGGCGGAATGCGGACTCAACTCCAATCATTCTATGATCACGGAATTTACCTGTGACCACCAGCTGGACGCCAAGAACATCGGAGAGGCCATCTTCAAGCTTCTTGAGAAAATTGAGCATCTCCAAGCCCAGATCTATGACCTGCAAAACCAAAACTATGATTATGAATACAGATTTAAGAGGATGAATTTGGCTGCAGATTTGAGGATCCCGGAGACTCGTTCATCTTTTTACGATGGTAAACCTATGCCTTGGAAGACGGAGGATAAGATTCTTTCATCATCAACAACTCCATCATCACCACCTCCGTAGAAAGAGATCTAAATACATGGGTATGGGCACTCCCCTTGGCAACTGCCAAGCTTGGGGGAGGTGCCCCGGTATCGTATCACCATCACATCTTTACCTTTATCGTTTTTCTTAGTTCGATCCTTTGGTTATATATTGATCTAGTAGAATAAAAGTTTTTTGTATGATCTAGCTTTGAGTTTTGCTTTGTGATCTATCTATGTAATCGAGTTTGTGAGTTATATAATAAAGAGTAGTTTTGAGTTGAGGGCTTTGCTTTCTTGCTTTGATCTTGAGAAAAAGGAAAAGAATAAAAGAAGTAAAAGGATTATATAATGATCTTATGGAGAGTGATGACTTCACATATAAAGAGTATGATGAATAAAATTTGTTGAGGGTTGACAAACATAGTTTTGGTCATTGTTGCAATTAATAGGAAGTAATGAAGGAAGAGAGGTCTCACATATAAATACACTATCTTGGACATCTTTTGTGATTGCGAGCACTCATTAAAATATTATATGCTAAAAGGTTGATGTTGGACAAGGAAGACATCATAATGGGTTATGTTTTCTTATATCCAAATTGAAGTTATATTGTCATGGATCCTCCAACATGTTGTGCTTGTTCCCCATCCTATGCTAGCCAAATCTTTTGCACCAAGTAGAGATACTACTTGTGCATCCAAAATCCCTAAACCTAGTTTTGCCATGAGAGTCCACTATACCTACCTATGGATTGAGTAAGATCCTTCAAGTAAGTTGTCATCGGTGCAAGCAATAAAAATTGCTCTCCAAATATGTATGATCTTTTAGTGTGAGGAAAATAAGCTTTATATGAACTTGTGATATGGAAGAAATAAAAGCGACAGACTGCATAATAAAGTTCTCTATCACAAGCAGCAATATAAAGTGACATTCTTTTGCATTAAGATTTTGTGCATCCAATCATAAAAGCGCATGACAACCTCTGCTGGCCTATCTTTTACTTTTACCTTCTATCTCCCTACAAGAGTCATGGTGATCATCACCTTTCCTTTTTACACTTTTTTCTTTTTGGCAAGCACTATGTGTTGGAAAAGATCCATATATATATATATATATATATATATATATATATATATATATATAGACACACACACTCGGATGTAGGCTATCATAAAGTATTATTGTTGACATTACCCTTGAGGTAAAAGGTTGGGAGGCAAAACTATAAGCCCCTATCTTTATCTGTGTCTGATTGAGGCTTTGAACTCATAAGTATCCCGTGAGTGTTAGCAATTATGAAAGACTAAAAGATGGTTGAGTATGTGGACTTGCTATACAAAAGCTCTTACATTGACTCTTTCCAATACTATGATAAATTGCAATTGCTTCAATGACTGAGACCACAATTTGTTAGTTTTCAATAAAGTTTTTGATTCATACTTTACCTTGTGAACGAACTATCACTTTAGCATGAGAAATTATATGACAATACGTTGTTGTTCTAAAGATGATCATGATGCCCTCATGTCTGTATTTTATTTTATCGACACCTCTATCTTTAAACACGTGGACATATTTATCGATTTCGGGTTTCGCTTGAGGACAAGCGAGGTCTAAGCTTGGGGGAGTTGATACGTCCATTTTGCATCATGCTTTTATATTGATATTTATTGCATTATGGGCTGTTATTACACAATATGGTACAATACTTATGCATTTTCTCTCTTATTTTACAAAGTTTACACAAAGAGGGAGAATGTCGGCAGCTGAAATTCTGGACTGGAAAGGAGCAAATCTGAGAGACCTATTATACACAACTCCAAAAGTCCTGAAAATTTACGGAGAATTATTTTGGAATATATAAAAAATATTGGACGAAGAAAATACCAGAGGGGACCCACCAGGTGGCCACAAGCCTGGGGGGTGCCCTACCCCCTAGGCATGCCCCTAGGGCTTGTGGGCCCCCTGGCAGGTCTCCGGTGCCCATCTTCTGTAATATGGTGTATTTTGACCTGAAAAAAATCATAAGGGAGCTTTCGGGATGAAGCACCGCCGTCTCGAGGCGGAACCTGGGTAGAAGCAATCTAGGGCTCCGGCGGAGCTGTTCTGCCGGGGAAACTTCCCTCTCGGAGTGGGAAATCATCGCCATCGTCATCACCAACGATCCTCTCATCGACAGGGGGACAATCTCAATCAACATCTTCACTAGCACCATCTCCTCTCAAACCCTAGTTCATCTCTTGTATCAGATCTTTGTCTCAAAACCTCAGATTGGTACCTGTGGGTTGCTCGTAGTGTTGATTACTCCTTGTAGTTGATGCTAGTTCGTTTATTCGGTGGAAGATCATATGTTTAGATCCTTAATGATATTCAATACCCCTCTGATCTTGAACATGAATATGCTTTGTGAGTAGTTACGTTTATTCCCGAGGACATGGGAGAAGTCTTGCTATAAGTAATCATGTGAATTTGGTATTCGTTTGATATTTTGATGAGATGTATGTTGTCTTTCCTCTAGTGGTGTTATGTGAACGTCGACTACATGACACTTCACCATGATTTGGGCCTAGGGGAAGGCATTAGGAAGTAATAAGTAGATGATGGGTTGCTAGTGTGACAGAAGCTTATACCCTAGTTTATGCATTGCTTCGTAAGGGGCTGATTTGGATCCACATGTTTCATGCTATGGTTAGATTTATCTTAATTCTTCTTTCGTAGTTGCGGATGCTTGCGAGAGGGGTTAATCATAAGTGGGAAGCTTGTCCAAGTAAGGACAACACCCAAGCACCGGTCCACCCACATATCAAATTATCAAAGTAACGAACATGAATCATATGAGCATGATGAAAACTAACTTGACAACAATTCCCATGTGTCCTCGGGAGCGCTTTGCTTTATATAAGAGTTCATCTAGGCTTATCCTTTGCTACAAGAAGGATTGGGCCACCTTGCTGCACCTTTGTTACACTTGTCACTTGTTACTCGTTACGAATTTTCTTATCACAAAACTATCTGTTACCGATAATTTCAGTGCTTGGAGAGAATACCTTGCTGAAAACCGCTTGTCATTTCCTTCTGCTCCTCGTTGGGTTTGACACTCTTACTTATCAAAAGGACTACGATAGATCCCCTATACTTGTGGGTCATCATCTTGTTGCCCCTTCTGTCACTGGGAAAGAACACCGCAAGATCGAACCCATCACAAAGTACCTCTTCCCATGGCAAGAAAAAGCGATCTAGTTTGCCTAACTAAACCAAAGATTCGAGGAAGAAATATGAGGCTATAAATAATCATGCATATAAGAGATCAAGGAAAACTTAAATAATATTCATGGATATAGATCTGATCATAAACTCAAAGTTCATCGGATCCCAACAAACACACCGCAAAAAGAGTTACATCAAATAGATCTCCAAGAGACCATTGTATTGATAATCAAAAGAGAGAGTGGAAGCCATCTAGCTACTGCCTACGGACCCTTAGGTCTATGGTGGACTACTCACGCATCATTGCAGAGGCACCATGAGGATGATGAACCCCTCCGTGATGGTGTCTAGATTGGATCTCGAGGTTCTGGAACTTGCGGCGGCTAGAACTGTGTTTCGTCGACTACTTTAGGGTTTCTGGAATATTTGGGAATTTATAGGGTGAAGAGGCAGTGTGGGAGGTCTCCGTGGAGGGCACAACCCATCTGGGCGCGCCTGGGCTCCTAGGCACACCTTGGTGGGTCGTTCCCACCACGGGCCTCCCCTCTGGTACTTTCTTGGCCCACTGGGTGTCTTCTGGTCCAGAAAAAATCTCCAAAAAGTTTCGCTGCATTTGGACTCCGTTTGGTACTGATATTCTGCGAAGTTAAAAAAAAGCAAAAAACAACAACTGACACTAGGCACTATGTCAATAGGTTAGTCCCAAAAAATGATATAAAGTTTCTATAAAATGATTATAAAACATCCAAGAATGATAATATAACAGCATGGAACAAGCAAAAATTATAGATACGTTGGAGACGTATCACCCATCTATATTTTCTAGATAGTTGGCTTGCATACTATTCCTTGATATCTATTGTGCAAATCTCATATTTTCATAAATTCACCAAAGAGGGGGAGATTGTTAGGGCATATCTTCTCTAGTTAGTTTTGGTGATTGACGACAATGTACTTTGTGGACTAACCATGTGCATTGAGCATTTCAGATATTCGTATATGGCACAAGATAGTTTTATTCCCCTCAGAGAAAGAAAGAGGAAAGAAAGGTTTTTTGGCATTTCTTTTTGTTCGATTTGAGTCATAGAAATCCATACTATTAAAAGGGAGGTATGGGTTTCAAGGACCTTAAAGCTTTTAACCAGGCTCTGCTTGCGAGGCAAGCCTAGCAACTTATTGCACATCTGGATAGTTTGTGCGCGAGAGTCCTTAAGGCAAAATATTATCATAGAGCTGACCTGCTTGACACGACGTTTATTCATAATGCATCACCAGGTTGGCAGGGCATCATGCACAGTTTGGAAATCCTCAAGAAAGGATGTGTGTGGCGCATCTGCAATGGAAAAAGTGTTCGTGTCTGGAGAGACAATTGGATCCCGAGGGGAAACATGCAAATTAATGTAAACCCAACATACTCCCGAATACAGTGGGTTGCGGATCTCATTGACCAAGAATCTCATTCTTGGAAGGAGGACAACATCACGCGTATATTTACACAACAAGATGCGAATGATATTTTGAGCATTCGACTCCCAAACTATGATGAAGATGATTATATTGCTTGGCAGCCGGAAAAGAATGGAATTTTCACTATGCGTAGTGCGTACATGCTAGCCATGGATGAGAAGAATTCTAAAATGATTGGATCCAGCCATAGTATTTCAAGGGACCGCACTATTTGGGATACTATTTGGAAAAACAAATGTGCCCCAAAAGGTGTGTATTTTACTTGGAGATTAGCAACGGAATCCCTTGCGGTTCAAACAAATAGATTTTGATGTACACCAGGCCTCACTCCAATTTGTGAAGAAATGGGCTTTCATGTTGTACAACGATGTACATTTTCAAGGGCCCTTTGGCATGAACTGAAGGATGTCTGGAGCCCGCCCCCTGAACATGAAATAAACTAGACATGAAAGGATTGGGTTCTTGTCCTACTAGATAAGGTGAGTGAAGACTTAAGACAAAAATTTATGCTTTTTTGGTGGCATGTTTGGCACCATAGAAATGATGCAATCTTCGCAAAAGGTAAAGGAAAAATTTCTCATTCTGCAAGATTTTTTGCAAAACTACCTTGTAAACCTACGCATGATTGAGAGCGGAAATTCAGAGATCGATCGTGAAGGGAAAAGCCCTATGATTTAAATGCCAAGATTGGACCAACATGATAACAAAAAGGGTTGGCAAAAGCCTGACCTAGGGTGGGCCAAGGTCAATGTTGATGGAAATTTCTTGGAGGAGAGTGGCAGTGGTGCGTGGGGAGCTGTTGGCCGAGACCATCACGGAAGAATTTTTTTTGTCCGCCTGGGACTATATCCCGCGATGCAAAGGAGCAGATTTCGCGGAAGCTACTACTTTTCTTGAAGGACTACGAAACATGATGTCATGTACTAACCTCCATTTAGTTGTCGAGACAGACAACATCTCAGTGGCAAAGGCGCTTGACCCCGCATGTGTAGATAGATCAGAAATTGGAGTGATTGCGAAGGAATTTTATGCCCTGAAGCATGGAAACAGAGAAGTTAAAGTTTGTAAAGTAGATAGAAGGGTCAATAGTTTAGCCCATAGTCTTGTCGAGTTTGGGCGTAGAGAGTTGCGTGGTGGTGTTATGCAAGGGACAGTGCCAACCTGCGTGTTGAGCGTGGCCTTGCAAGATTGTAAGAACAATGTTTCTTCTTTTAATTAATACAACTCTCTATTTCAAAAAAAGAAGGGGTCCATTGGAAGGTACACAAACCATATGCACCCACATATCCTTCCCACAACTTTGGAGCATCCTTCCATTGTTGCATTGGCAGTTTGGTAGAGCCCAAGCGGCAGTATCGCTGGTATCCATAGTAGTACCACTTAGGCGGTATTTCCGCTGGTCAGTACCGTGGCTACTTCCGCTTGGGGTTTAGCCTTCGGTTGCTCCATCAGCATTTCGCGTTAATACCGCTTATTACCCATGGTAGTACATGGGGTACTACCGCTAGATAGTATTGCGGCTACTTCCGCTTGGTGTTGAGTCTTCTTTATGCCCTCTAACAATTCGCGATAGTACCCCTCGCACTAATGATAGTACCGCTTCGTGCGGTACTTCCTCTCTGGTGCGGTGCTGGCTACCGCTGGTTCCTTTGTTACCCTACGGCAATTAGCGGTAGAACCGCTCTGGCGGAACTACCATACTACCATGCTAAGCGGAGGTACTGCTCCCCCGAGTGGTAGTACCGCTTGAGCACGATCAGTGCACATAACGGTTGGATTTGAACCCCCCCCCCCCACACACACACACTCTATAAAAGAGGGTCTTCTTCCCCAAGAAGAACCACCTCTTTCCCCACTGCTCCATTGTTGCCCCGTAGCTCAAAGACGCCCGTTCTCCCTCCCTACCCATCAAAACTTGTTGATGCTCTAAGGTTTGGAGGAGAAGGCCTCAATCTACACTTCCACCAAGAGAAATTTAATTCTCCTCACAACCCCTTGCGGATCTTGTTATTATTGGGTGTTTGGACACCCTAGACGGAAGAGCTCACCTCAGAGCCCCATTCCATTGTGGTGAAGCTTCGTGGTGGTGTTGGGAGCCTTCAATTAAGTTGTGGAGAGAGCCCCGACCTTGTGTGTAAAGGTTTGATCGTCGCCTTCAAGCGCACCACTAGTGGAATCGCAGCATCTTGCATTGTGGAAGGGCGTGAGGAAAATACGGTGTCCCTGGTGGCTTCTTGGGGAGCACTGTGCCTCCACACCGCTCCAACAGAGACGTACCTCCCCCAAAAAGAGAACTTCGGTAATACATCTTCGTCTCCATCGACTCCACTTGTGGTGATATCTTACCTTTACTTTGTGCAAGCTTATTGTGTATTTCTATCTTGTGCTTGCACTTGTTATTGTTGAGCTCGTCATATAGGTTGTCCACCTAGTTGCATATCTAGACAACTTAATTTCCCGTTGAGCCTAATTTGGTAAAAGAAGTTAAAAACATTGTTAGTCGCCTATTCACCCCCCCCCCCTCTAGTCGATCATATCGATCCTTTTAGTAAGCAAACATCGCTTCTTGTATGCAATCAAATAACGTGCAGTAGTATGAACCCAGCCAATGCAGACAACCAAATACAAGGCCTAGAATGGGAGCTGCGATGCACGAAATCAGTTTGCAAGCAACCAAACAACGTGCAGATGCTAGTTTTTTTGCCTGCATTTACTCAACCAGACCCAACTGGAACAAATATGCAAACTGCCAAATAATGAGTGCGCGCATATGTCTCCCTTATAGCAAGATGTAGGTTGCGTTCGCGTCATGCCACTGCCTCGGTTTTTTTCTTCCGTTGCTTCACCCCTTTCTAAACTTCCAATTATTCTAAATACATATATTACAAAAAACACTTTACATAAAAGCATTTTATAAAAAGGTTAACCAAGCATTTGAAAAATGTTAAATATGTATAGAGGAAATGTTTCTCATGTATATGAAAATGCATACAAACAATATACAATGTGTACGAAAATGTTGATCACGTAGTTTTTTAATCAAGCATTTGAAAAAAATGTTAATTAAGCATTTCAAATATGTTAAATGTGTATAGATTTTTTTGTCATGTATACGGAAAATATATACAAAACAAAAACAATGTGTATGAAATAATGTTGATCATGTGTTTAAAAATGTTACATTTGTATAAGAAAATGATTCTCTTGTATATGAGAAATTTATAAAACATATACAATGTGTATGAAAAATGTTGATCACATATTTACAAAATCTATACCAAAGGTATACAATGTGTATGAAAAATGTTGACCGCGCATTTAAAAATGGTTAGTCAAGCATTTGAAAAAATGTTAATCAAGAATTTGAAAACTGTAATCAAGTATTTTAACAAATTTAGTTGTGTATATAAAAAATGTTTGTCATGTATATGAAAAATATATAGAAAACAAATACAGTGTGTATAAAAATGTTGGCCATTTGCTAAAAAAATGTTAAATGTGTATAAAAAATGTTCCCGGAGTATGGAAAAAATTTAAATTGTGTGAGAAAAAATGTTTATTGCCATTAAAAAAATGTTCACCGTGTATTTAAAAATGTTAACCATGTATTCAAAAAATGTTAATCTTATATTTACAAAATGTTGAATGCATATATAAAAATGTATTACATATATACCACAAATTTATAATGTATATGAAAAATATTAGTTTTCAAAAAATATTAATCATATATTTTAATAATTTCAATCGTGTGTATAAAATATGTTTCTAATGTATACAAAAAATGCAGAATGTGTACTAAAAAATGTTGGCATGTGTTAAAAACCCTGACGAAAGTAAAAAACAAAGAAACCCAAAATAAGAAAAATGAAAACTGAAGAAAACCAATGCAAAAGAATTAAAGTAATGAAAACCAAGAAAAAAAGAGAGAAAACATAGAAAGCCGATGAAAACTAAGAAAGAAAGAAAACCGAAGATAAACAGGAAAGGAAAAAATACAAATGAAAATAGAGAAAGAATAAAAACCAAAAAGAAAATAAAAAACCAGTTAAAACCAGGAATAAAACAAAAATAAAAAACAAAGAAAATAAAAAAAACTTTGAAGAAACAAAATAACCAAAAGAAAATGCAAATAGAAATGAAAAAGAAAACAAACAGGCAAAGAAAACCAATGAAAAAACAAAAAGAAACCAAAAGAAAGAACAAAAAGGAAAACCAAAAAGAAAGAAACTATGCAAAACAGTGAAAAACAACGCCCATACGGAGTCCACCCAGTACTTTAGCGATTTGAGGAAGCTTCAGGCGAGGCCATGTTACATTTCTCGGTAAGCGAGATATAACCATGACGCAAAAACAATCCAGGCAACCAAATAAGTACATAGGCTACGGACCTCCTCTGTGCTATCACACACTTGCCAAATTGCTTATATTTTTCCTCCCAAACACCATCGCCACACTCTTCCACGTCGTGACCCTGTAAACCCTATATGTGCATCCTCCTATACTCCTAGTGCCTGTTCGGAAGCTCTCTAGTCTCGAAACTCTGTTCCGCGTGTGGAGCTCGGTTTGAGCCAATCCCTGCAATTGTGTTGCTGCTCCCTTCGCTCCGGGAGCTGCAGTTGTGGAGCGGAGAGGATCTGAATAGGGCCTTATTCTATTGTAATGGACTACTCCTGGTTTTTGCTTCCCCCTCATCGATTGCAACTTTTGTTTTTTAGTTTTTTTAAGAAATACTTTTGTTTTTTGATAGATTTTTTTTAGCATCTGTTTTTTGATAGATGATCTCGATTGCAATTTGCTTTCTCTAAATTATGTCTCAGGCACGTGGGCGGGGCTGGGATGGCCCAACGTTCCGAGGCCCAGCTGGTAGCACTCTTTACCGTCGAGGAGCAGGCAAAATCGTCAATCCTGGGCGCTGTCTGTCATCTTCGTCTCCGGCGTTTCTCAAAAAATAAAATAAAAAAATTCTTCGTCTCCGGCGAGCAAATCGGCGACTAAGAAGGGGCAGGATGGGCTACCTATGGCGGGTGCGGCTCTCGTCGTTCGCGGCCGGTGCATCGACGGCTTCAGCGGTGGGGTTCTTGCTCCTTTACAAAGACCACCTCCTGGCCCGCGCCGCCATCGCCCGACAGGTGAGCCCCCGCACCCGCACCCGCACCCGCATCGCCTTTTAGCCGGCTCCTTTTGCGATTATATCGACTGATCTAGTTAATCAACATAATTTGTTTTGCGCAAATCGGTAAAGCGTCCGATTTGATGTAGCCATTTCTTTACGGTTAGATATAGACAATTTTGCCGGCTCCCTATAATCTCTGATGTATCGTGATCTTGTCTGGATGCGATGTTGCTGGTTAATCAAATTATCTGGTGTTAAATTCTTTCGCCTCGTTGTATCAGAACTCCATTTCCTAATTGAAATCACTGAACGAATAACGGTCTCATGGAGGTAGATGCGAATCGAGGATGATTTGTTATAGCCCGCGGAAAATTACTCTTAATAAAACTACTGTGATTGTTATGGAAAGGATGGTGTAGTGTAACTCCATTCTTGCTTCTGATTTACCTGGGTGCTTCTGATTTATGTTCTCAGCTAGGAATTTTTATGTACTGATGACTTTGCATATACTCCCCCCGTTCACAAATATAAGATGTTCTAACTTTTTTTCTGAATTGGATGTATACAGACACGTTTTAGTGTGTTTGTTCACTCATTTCAATCCGTATGTAGTCCATATTGAAATATCCAAAACATCTTATATTTGTGAACGGAGGGAGTATTTGTCACGTATTTGTAAGGTAATCCCAAAAGATGAGAAGAGTCAGTTTTAGACTTCAGTTTCTCCATGTCATCTGGTAGACTAGTATCGAGAATAAAATAACTCGTACAATAGGGTGCGTCTGAAGCTGATTGTATACAAAGAGTTTGCATTAAATGTGATGGCGTGAAAAGACAATAAGGCCGACTCTTAAGATTTTATTGACTAAGAGCATCTCCAACAACAACAACAACAACAACAACAACAACAACAAAGCCTTTAGTCCCAAACAAGTTGGGGTACGCTTAAGAGCATCTCCAACAGATGCCCAAAAATTCCGTGCCCTAAAAATGGTTTTAGGTGACGAATTAGAAGGTTTTGGGGCACCATAAAAGGTTTTGCTTTTCCAGCAGCCCTAAAACTGGTGCCCTAAATTTTGAGAGCCACATGGAACATGACAATCCGACGGCGTGGATGCCTGGAGGCAGATCCGATGGCGGGGTAGCATGGGGACGGCAGCGGTAACTCGGGGACAGCGGCGCGGTGCTCGGGGATGGCGGCGTGGTGCTTGGGGACGACGATGGGAGCTTGGGGTGGGCGGCGGGGTCAGATCCGATGGTGTGGAGCGCAGTCAGATGGCCGAAATTGGGCGGAACAGGTCGACGGTGGCGGTCGTGGGGGTCGCGGTGGTGGTGGAGGCGGCTGGCATGGAGATGGGGGTGAGGCGGCGCGGCAAGGGTGAATGTTCGCTTCGGGTGGTTGGGTTCTCTCCACATCGTTTTTTTTTTGCTTGTAGGGCAGCAGCTTATACTTGCATCACTTGTAGCAAAATTTTGGGCATGATGTAAATTTTTTGGGGGCATCATATAGTAGGGCATCTGTTGGAGGCGTTTTTTTGGCTCCAAATGCCCCAAACGGCAGTTTTATGGGCATGGTTACTATTTTAGGGCATATGTTGTAGATGCTCTAAGAGTGGTTCTATTCTCTCTCATCCAAACCAGCAATTGTCCATCTGGCAGGATGAAGATTCAGCTGATGTCATAACCTATTTGTCGTGTCTAATTTGTTAAAAAAATACAAATGATAGTGACTGGGTGTAAACTATTTATCACCCATTCATCGTGTGGGAGATAGCATGCCAGTCTCGGTATGGTTTGCAGGTTTAGTGGTGATTGTGGTACTTGATATCATGTATTAGACCATTGAACTAGCTGCTAAGGGTAATGAGGCTTTCTTCACAACTTCACATCCATTATACCCTGATGCATTTTGTTAGTTTGCCAACTTATTGTATGGGATGCAATGAACTACCAACAAGCTCTTCTCAAAGAGGTTCAATGGAAAGAGGCTCCTGTGGTTTGAGTAATTGCAGCCGAACCTGGATATATTGTGCGCCCTTACTTTTCCAACCGGGATTGACATTCAAATAAGTAAATTGATCATGTCATTCATGATTTGTAAACTTTCTTCTCTTATGGGGTAGTTTTGATCCTTGTGATGTTTCTGCTTTTTTTGCGAATTTAGATGTTGCAACTATGTGATGAATTAGCTATTATACCTATCTTGTGGTTTGTGATAATGGAAAATTGAGCATTATGATATAGTACCCTGCCCATGAGACAGGACATCTTAAAATTTATGAAGTTGAAAGGCAGCACACCTTGCTACCTTGGCATGCATCTGAATATTTGCTAAGTTTTGATGTGCTTACTTCCAGGTGGAGGATGTCAAAAGAATTTCTGAAAAGCACTATGAAGCACTGAATCATCAGATCTCAGCTCTGGAAAACAGAAAAGAATCAGGAACTAATAAAGAGGCATCAGATTAATTATGCACGTTGGTTGTGTACAATGGTTAAACAACTGCCAATGTAATTTGTGGTTGCTGCATGCGTATTACTGCAGCATTTAAGCTGTAGTACCATTTTGTTGTTCAAATTGCTATGAATCCTCATTGTCATCTTCATGGCTTTGTGAGATGGACAGAGACCAATAAGAAACAATTTTGTCGTTAATGAGTCAGCCTATCTCATTGTTATGTTTGTGATCTGTCTTCCATCAATATGTTCGCAATCGATATAGCAAGTTTATATACACAATTACTAGTCTGTGTGTTGAGCATTTTATCAGCTTTCCTGTGAATTTTATACAATATATTACCTTTGCATTTTGTAATGTTAAAAAAAAATCTCAATCTGATATATGAACTTCTTGTGCAAATGTTTATTTGATCTGACAGGTGAGATTGTATCTTTAAACTATTGGTTCAGATCATATGAAGGAAATCATGTCTTGTTGTTTGTTACCAATTACTCCTTCTGTCCCATAATATAAGATTGTTTTCCAAGCTATGTTAGGCTTGTAAACGATATTATTTTGCGGGACGGAGTGAGTATTATTTATTAAATCCTGTCGTGCTGTTCAGTTTTTTAGTAGCGGCTGAGTGAATTTGGTTTGTGAGGCCATTGCATGATGGCGAGGGTCAGCCAAGAACATGTCGTCATTGGCAGACCATTTTGGAGGATGACAGTGGTTTCCTGGCATTCTTGGGAGTCTGTCAACGTCTTCGAGGCCTGGTGTTTTTGTTAGCATAGTGGACTATCCAGGCAAAAAATTCTCAGCCTGTGCAATGTCACACCCTTCCATTTGCAGGTGTGGTTGAATATAAGTCTCCCTCTTACCATATCAGCTCTGGATAGGGTATGAGTACTCACCAATTCATGCTTCCACGACTCCACGTTCTACGCCATGTAAAGGCGTAATTTTCAACCATCTATTGATGGAGAATGAGAAATTAGTATTGCATATACTCATATGAAGAGAGTGGAAACTAATAACACGAGCCATTGGTAATTATATTGTTGGTTGGATGTGCTGGTGTCATCATATTAGGTTGAGCCGGCGAAAGGTAGTTAATGTGGCGGCAACCGGGAATGGTGAAGATAGGGGCGGTGTGGAGGCAAACTAAGGTGTCCGATGGGGGTGAGTGTGCTGGCAACAGGGAAGGGGAAAGACAGGGCGAATGTGGTGGCACCAGCGAAGGGCGAGATGGTTGTTCATATAGTTGCGAATGGGTGGATGCGACAGTCATAAGAATGACAACCCCATTAATCGTGTTGCACGCGGAAGAAGAGGTTGAGCTAAGACTTCTCTCCCGCACGAGTAGTTGCGGGTGAAGGCCACTCCATATCAAACCATGGACGACGACCGGCAGTGCGTTGCGCTGTAACCTGCACTCTGAACGTGCACAATATTATTTTCATGAAAAATGTTCATCTTTACACAAATGTTCATTTTTAGTCGCGGAGTACATTTCAAGGTAGGATTAAACACAGGAATAGAAAAACTCTTGATTGGAATGCCATGCCCATTAAAATTATGCAAAACTTGAGTTTGTTCGATCGCATCACAGAAGAATAAAAGGTGTTTTTCAAGAGGTTTGAATGAATGATAGATTTTCATAAGGTTTGATCCCTTATGAAAAGTTTCTACGAGTTTCAATCCTACAAATAAAATGGACAAGCTAAGAATATATCTAAAGATTATGACCGTTAAAAAATCCTAAATTAAAGAAGCCTTAGGTTTAGGATAATGATCCATTCAAGTTATGAACCGATAAGGTTACGAAGGAGGCGTACCGGAGGATATAATAAAGGGGAAGGTCCGTGCAGAGTTGCTGTGACTGATCTGGCCCTGCTAAGACCAGTCAACTCGAGTAATCAGGCAGTTAAATCCCCCTTATCATAGGCGTAAGGCATAGGCATTATATAGGTACGCATTCAACCCTCCACCCTACGCAAAGGCTATGCTCCGCTTCTCACTTTCCATGTGTGCGATTTCTGACTGACGCAGGACCACTCCTACGTTGCGTATACGTACGGAACGGGACGCCAACATGAGACAACCATACAGTGAACGAACATAGTAGCAGTAGGTTACTGTTGGATCTAATTTTACTCCTTATTTACTCCAACAAGATAGGATCGCAGGAGTAGTCGAGCGGAGGTGATTTGCTTCGGAAGAGTCGAGCGGAGTGACATCTCTCGGCAGTTCCCAAAGCAAATCTCATGATTACATACTGTGCTTGTGGCCGGCCGGCCCCCACCTTCTTGGAACTACGCACGCCCCGAGCTGCACCTGCACTGCAGCGTGCTGGATTCAATGCGGAGAAGATCAAATCTTCTTTGGTGCAGAAAAGATCAAAAGAGTGTTCCTCCTTCATTCCTTCCACTCCAATCCATCTCAGTTACTACTACTACTAATTTCTTCTCTGACGCAAATAGAGTACTTTACTACTGGTAGTATCATGCATGGTCAGAGTAACCGTGGTCGTTTTGATACTTAATTGCGTGTACGTGACCATGCGCAATGAGGTTGTTTTACCGTTCTACCGTCGACCTGTTCAGTACTTCACTTTTTTTTTAATCCAGTACTCAACTTTTTGGTCAAGCGCGCAGATGTTTGCGTTTGATCCTCCGTTCAGTTTGATCTGATCGTGCGACAGATCAGATCAGACGCTTGGACTCTTCTTAAGAAAAGGTAAGCGGCGACGTAATTAACGAATAAATAGCACACCGGATTAGTGCCTCGTCTTTTCTTTTCTTTTTTGCGAGTGGAAATGGATTAGGGCCTCGTCGGTCCTCCAGATTCGTGCGGCTCGCCCCCGGTCGACACATCCGGCGCCTCCACGTCACCGGTGCATGGTCGTCGGTCGTCACGGTCGGAAATTCGAGCTAAACATGGCGGAGAACTTGGCGTGACGTATCCAGACGCGACACGTGTACTGGGAGTTGACGCAGGCCTCGCCGACCACGACGTGGGGTGTCTGTGTGTGAATGGAACGGACTCGCGGCGTCCTCCGCTCCCCGCCCCGGGCAAAATTAACAAATTTGATCTATGAACGAAATCAAATCACGGAATGAACTGTCCGTGAAACTATTTCACGTGGCTGACATTTTTGTGTGAAGCCCGACATGAAGGCGCCACACTACACTGTGCAACGCCTCACAGATAGTCGCTACACGCCTGGCCAGCGTCGCACCCGTGTGATCCAAAAATTACTAAGTCAGTGTGCAGCGCCTGAGAGCTAGGCGCTGCACTAGTGGTTGCACTTAGCAATTTTTAGACAGTCTGGGATGCAACGCTGGCCAGGCGTGTATCGCTTATCTGTGAGGCGTTGCACAGTATAGTGTGGCGCATTCGTGTCGGGCGTCACACAAAAAGATCAGCCGCGTAAAATAGTTTCACGGGCAGTTCATTCTGTGATTTGATTTCGTCCACAGGTTAAATTTATCAAATTTGCCCCGCCCCTGGCGGCGTTTGGTCGGAGACGTCACCCATGCCCGAATCGAACCAGCTATATTCGCTCTTGTTTTTTGTTTTCTTTATTTAATAAAAGAACAGTTGGGCGGTGGTGCAACTGGGGAAGAATCTCTCGCATTCTTATGACCGTGTCTACGCCGTGTATATATTGGGAAGAAAGAAACGAGTAGAGTAGAAAATTTCATGCTTTCACGCGGGACGCAACACCGCAGAAAGAAAGAAATTTATAGGACGAGGCACGTAGATCGCGTCGGCACAGTGCAATCTCCGGCGACAGTGATGTGTACAACTCGCCAGGCGCCAGCAACCCGCACGTAACCGCTGCCCGTGCCCTGGCTACCATCTCCAGCGAACGCCTCGTAGTATCGTCAACACGCTGCAGCCGAGGGCATGTCGCGCGCGATGACGCGGAGAGAGGGAGGTTCTCACAGTTCACCTGATGTCAGCAAGCTGAGGTGTGGGTCCATCATATCAGTGGACGGACAATGAGCCTGATGGAGAGGCAGGCATATTCCAGCCGAACACAAGCCCGGAAAAAACATGACACCCGGATATTCCAAGGTAAGCCCGTAACAGTTTTTTTTCCATGGTAATACATGTCTCATTTATATCATAAATCTTAGTACAACCCACGTACATACCAACCTGACAAAACTGAAAAAATAGCAGAAAGCTAGCCTTTGCATACAGGAACATCAGCCAAGAAGTAAAAATACAAGCAAGACTGAAGAATCCTCTGAACTTGACACCAACGCACATCACCTGCCTCTGGCACCACCATAGCAGCCACCAAAGGAGAAAATGACAGGTCACCTTCATACCCGAGCTCGACGCGGCTCCATCGTTGATATGCAGCTTTGCGGACCTCCAAGGTGGCTTGCCAATATCGGACACGATACCGAACTCCAAATCTGGCACCCCCGCCCAACTAAGACGTTGGAGGAGGAAACCACATATGCCTGCCACGAACCACGAACCCAGATCCACCATCTTTCAGATGCCGTCGATGCAGACCACAATCTGTATCCGCTCCTGGACTACCTCCCAAGCTCCGCGCCGGCGCTAGAGCAAACGCCGTCGCAACGGCGGAGCCCGAGGACACAGGTCTACCACAAGGATGCCGCCGCCGCCGCACCATCCTTGCTTGAACAGTCTGGTTTCCAAATTCACCCCAAAAGCGGATCGCCTCGTTGGGGAAGGATGTGAAGATTTATTAGTCGGCGCCGCCATCGCCACCGCCGAAGCCATGACGATGAACAACCCAAAACCCTAAGAAACTAATGCCTAAAACAATCCACATGCGTGGATCCGCGCGACCCCCTCACCACCGACGACCGAGGTCATCAGCGGAGGGGAGCCGCCGGAGAACGGCAGCGGAGGAAGGCGCCCTGGCGGCAGGATGCGAGATCGCCACTCTTTCTTCTCCTGGAAGAAAGGCTCGTCGCCTTGCAAGGCAAGCCCATAAAAACAGTTGGTACCCTGATGATGCACGATGCTTTGCGTCTAAGATGGTTATGGTACAAGTGAAAGAAGCCCCGTAAGTTATGAATGGGATTTGGCAACCCTTGCACCGATGATGACCTTGAGTTTTCCTATGCCTTCATTAATATCACTATGGGTGACGGTGCCAAAACGCTGTTTTGGGACTCCCCTTGTCTACTTGGGCACACACCCAAGGATATTGCACCATTTATTTTTTAGGCCTCGAAAAGAAAGAATTGAAAGATGCGCGAGGCTCTAAAAGGGAACACATGGATTCTCAAAATCAACCATAACACAATTGTCTCCGGTGATCACATTTGTTTCTTTTTCACTCTTTGAATGCTTATGCATGACTTTCATCTTGATGAATATGTGATATTGTTTGGAAGCACTCAAATGATGTGATCTACACGGCAGCCACCGCATATAAGGTTCAATTCCTTGGCTTGACCCTCTCTCCCATGGACCGCATGATTTTGATAGTTTGGGCACCCGCAAAAGTTTAAATTACTTGCATGGCTGGCTTTACAAGATAGGATTTGGACCACCGACCGTTTGGAGAAACGCGGTTGGGCAAATTGTGGCCTTTGCCTACTTTGCAAAAAGGAACAAAGAAATGTGTGCACACATATTCTTCAAGTGTGTATACACACTTCGACTTTAGAGATCCATCATTGAGAAACTTGGTCTTGCGGTCATGGACACCTCCGACTGGCACCTAGACAGATCCGTCAACGAGCAGTGGGATAAGAGAACCGACAACCATAATCCCAATTGGCATTGCTATGGCCTCTCTTGTCATGCTTGTCTTTTGAACCATTTGGAATGAGAGAAATGCTCGGGTGTTCCTCCACAAGTGTGTGCCCCCACCTATCCTTCTCAACATCATATTAGAGGAGGCCAAGCTTTGGGTTTCCCCTGGCGCTAAGAAACTAGGGCATATCATTTTGCTTGAGTAATTTCCATGCCGTGTTTGTGGGTGCTTTGTAAAACCGTAAACTCTATACTCTTCTTATTTATTTGACGAGGCAAATCTTATGCCTCCGTTTTTAAAAAAACTATTTACCATCAGCTGTCTTTCCCACGGCCTCCGCTTGCCTGCTCCAGGGCGCTCCGAGATTCGGCTCGGCTCATCTATCGATTGAAGTCGCACGAAAAAGCCTTCTCTAAGCTAAAGCGAGGTTCCACTCCAGTAGGTGCCAAAATGACTGTTTTGACCCTTAAGCCAAAGATTAGCACGATTTCGACCTCGTTTGAAAATAATAATCAAATATGACCCTTTTTTTATCACGCCATCAACCCCGCCCTTTTGGTTGAATGGAAACGCTGAAGTCTACAACATTTTCCCCTGGCCCGCCGCCTGGATCTGTTTGTTGACCGTCCGACATGGCAAAGGGGTAAACGCCACAGATCCTGATGTTTTCGACCCCGTCCAAAGTGACAAGGAACATGGCATTCCCATCTTAAAGGGTTAAGCCCCACGGGAAGAGTGTGTGGGGCACACCCCAGTCACTCTCCCCAATCCCAGTCCCTCACCTCTGAGCCGCAAGAACAGAGGCAGCCCAGGCCCCCTCTCTTTCCCACCTCAAGCTCCCCCCTAATCCACACCAAATAGAGGTCTTCTTTGGTAGATCTTTCCCTCCCCTTGTTGTTTGAGATAATCTCCCCCAAATCACCTAAATCTTTTTGGTAAAATCTTTTTATCTTAATAGCATTTTTTATATGAAGGTGGTACCCTAGTTCATGGTTCTCCTCAAATTTGAATGTATTGGATTTGTTTGAATCACTTTTTGAAGTGTTGTAGTACTAGCATGTGCATGATGTCACCGGTGTAGCGACCTGCTATACAAGCGGTTTTTAAACCCTTTCCATGACAAAGTTTTAAACCATCGCCTTGCCTGTGTGTGCGATAGGGGGGTCCTTCCCACATGACCCAGAAACCGTCAGGTATAGGGAGTAGGAATGCATACGTTTTGCAGAACTAAGCGTATGAGATGCCCTCATCTATCTCAAACGTGATTCGTCACACAACTGTTTGGGATATATCGAATATCCCAAACGCTCCATCCTTGCTACTCGCGTGTGCTGACATTACCATTGCACACGCTATTATGTGGTGCAACATTTAAGATGCGCACCCCATCACAAACAGTTCATGATTGTAAAGGGTGTATGATAAGGAGACTATCACACACATTCACTTCTCTCGAACCGTATGCGATATATAATTAACAAGATAAGTTAATAATCGTACGAGTGTCAGATAGGTTTACGAAATGTCAGACTGTTGTACCAGTGTCGTGCAGGGTAACCATCGCACATGCTATTCTGTGGTGCAACGTTTACGATGCATACGACATCAGAAATAGTTCATGACTGTAAAGCATATACGATAAGGCAACTATCACAAATATTTATTTTTGTCGCACGGTTTGTGATATTAATTGACATCACACACGCTTTGCAAACGGCAACTGTGTGCATGGTCGCACACGTTTTCTCTCCGTGAACCATGTCATATTATAATGCATATCACACACGTTATGCTTTACAGACCGTGTGCGCCGTAGTGACCTGTAGTTAATCCCTAATTTAATTACTGCAATTTAAAATTGTGCATAATTTGAATTTGGAAGTAGGCAATAACTTTCATATCCATCAGGTTCAACAACCAATGCCCTATTCAATTGACAGGTACACATGTTCAAGAATTACATAAAACAAGAATTACATAAGCACCAAATAAAGAATGATGAACCAGTGTTGTATACTTGTATTAAAGACGATAAAGAAAGAGCGAAAGACATTTTGGTTGCCGAACGAGGTGAAGCAGAATGCCCATATTGTGCCCTCCTTGATGTCGAATGCACGCACGACTCTAGTCTAAACCCTTGTGATGGCCGACCGCCCATCCTTCACTGTCTTTATGAGGACTTCTAGATAGTCATTGCAGTCTGGTAGAAATACTTTAACCTTTGCATGTCCACTGATCATGTAGTATGAGAGGTAATTTTGAGTAAACTGCTTTGGGAACCACTGCAAAGGAAGAAGATTCAGACATTGTCATCTAACACTCCTTATGGGCAGTAAAAAGAAGGCTACAGAGTTCTTACTTACCATCCCGCAGTTCACTATTGTCTTGAATAAAGTGTAAACAAATAGTTTATTTGCCATCTTTTGACCCATTTTACTAACAATCTTTATCAGTTTCCTCACTTGATGTTGTTTCATGAATATCTCATTGCCCCATACGCAAAAACGATCGAAGTGCAGATCTTTACCAATGCATATGTACCTACAAGTACCAGGTTAATATTAGAAGCTAAACTGCAATTGCACAATGATGTAGTACAACACTCCCTCCATCCCATTATATAAGATCTTATTAAATCCAATATAGTCAAATAATGGATGAATTAACATCTTATATTATGGGGCGGAGGGAGTTTGTATAAGCCATGTGATGAAACTAACCCCGATGGAAAACATCAGTCGTTCCCAATATTGTCATGTGTAACAACATCAAAAGGCATGTTAAGCACAACAGGCTAAACATCAACCAAATATATCCATGGTAGACAACATAGTCTCCAAATGATAGCTTCAGTGTGTAGGCTTAAGCACGCTAGTTAAGCAAAATAAGAAGTGGAAAGGTGTGTTAACTACAACAGGCCTAACAGTTAACAACAAGCAAATATAGTCATTCAAACTGGAATTGTGCAGGTCTAAGTACACTAGTTATTGTTAAACAAAAATGGTAATGCGTGTTAACTACAACATGCTTAACAACAACCAAATATAGTCATTCATAGTGGTATTGTTCAAACTAGTATTGATGAAATTGAACTGCACAGTTCATACTTGCACATATAGGACATCACATTGTGAATAACTAAAATAAACAAGGCACACTACAAACAACCAAAAATAGCAATTGAAACTGGACATATGCTAACTACAAACAACCGAACAACCAAAATCCGTTAAAAGAGGCATAGGCTCGCTACAACATGCTTAACAGCAACCAAATATAGTCATTCATAGTGGCATTGTTGAAACTGGTATTGATGAAATTGAATTGCACAGTCCATACTTGCACATGTAGGACATAACATTGTGAATAATTGAGATAAACAAGGAATACCATGAACAACCAAAGATAGCGATTGAAACTAGACATATGCTAACTACAAACAACCAGACAACCAAAAACCGTTAGAAGAGGCATATGCTCGCTACAACAGGCTTAACATCAAGCAAATATTGTAATGCATAGTGGTACTATTGAAATTGCATAGAACGTAGCTTGTGCTTAAACATGAAATTGTATAATTAAACATCACAATGTGAAAAAAGAGGGGGCGTATTACCTACACCAGGCTTAACAGGAAACAAATATGGTCGTTGAATTAGTATTGATGAAATTGTACTACACAGTAAATAGTTGCACATATAGAGCATCACATTGTGAATAACTAAAATAAACAAGGCATACTGCAAACAACTAAATGTAGCTATTAAAACTAGAAATATTCTCACTACAAAAGGGGCTCAACAAATCAAATCATGGGTTCCCCCTTTGAAGAGGCACGACAAAACAAATCATAGGTTTCCTCACTTTTCACAGATGGGCTTGATTGCTCTCTGACTATAGCGCCAGAAAAGCTCCTGTCTGCTAGGACTACATCGGTATTTCCCCAAAGAGGAAGGGATGATGCAGCACAAAGACGATAGGTATTTCCCTTAGTGAAGAAACCAAGGTTATCGAACCAGTAGGAGAACCAAGCAACACAACGTAAACATCACCTGCACACAAATAACAACACCTCGCAACCCGACGTGTTAAAGGGGTTGTCAATCCCTTTCGGGTAACGATGCTAGAAATTGGTAATAGATTAAAATAATAGATCACAAATAAAATAAAGTGCAACAAAGTGTTTTTTATTTTTGGTTTAATAGATCTGGATAAAAATGCAAAGGAAAAGTAGATCGCAAGCAAATATATGAGGAAGAAGACCCGGGGGCCGTAGGTTTCACTAGTGGCTTCTCTCGAGAAAGATAGCAAACGGTGGGTAAACAAATTACTGTTGGGAAATTGATAGAACTTCAAATAATTATGATGATATCCAGGCAATGATCTTTACATAGGCATCACATCCAAGATTAGTAGACCGACTCCTACCTGCATCTACTACTATTACTTCACACATCAACCGCTATCCAGCATGCATCTAGTGTATTAAGTTCATGGAAAACAGAGTAATGCAATAAGAACGATGACATGATGTAGACAAGATCCGTTTATCTATTGCGTAGATTGTAGCGACCCGACCTCAAACGGTCAAGTCTCTGTGCTTCAGTGTCATCCTTGGATCGGTAATGCTGACACACACAGAACTCGAAGGATTTATAACAGAGTAGCAATCACACACTTCTTACATCGAATGTCTCAGAAGAGAACTTATTACAATAAATATGGCTTAAGGCCATCTAATACGATAACATCGGAAGGCTTGGAAGATAAAGTGAGTCCATCAACTCCAACGGCATAGCTGAGCTGCACGGCAACGACCTAACGAACCTTACTCCTCGCCTGAAAAGTCTGCAACATAATACGTTGCAGCCCGAAAACGGGTCAGCACATGGAATATGCTGGCAATATAACACAGTAGAGCAAGAACAGAATAATGCTATCACTACATGCATATTTGGTTGGTGGAAAGCTCTATGGTTATAGTTTTGCGAAAAGCCAATTTTTTCCTACAACAAAGGAATAAGTTTTATTTTAACTATCATGGTAGTTGAAACATCATTGAGAAGGTTCCTCCAACTCAATCCCAATTAAAATTAATTATCAACCCAACAATATTAATTTAGAGTGATGAGATACTTAGGATAATCCAAGTACTAGATACTCAAGATGTCCATAACCGGGGACACGGCTAACCATGATTAGATTGTACACTCTGGGGAGGTTTGCACACTTTTCCCCACAAGACTCGATCTCCTCCGTTGGATTTCTCGCACTACATGGTGTTTGAGAAACGGATGACCAAGACACAGTCTTTCAGAAACATTAACTCTTTACTCCGGGCAGACCATACCAACCTACATCCCTCTACCTGCTGATCCACCTCTTCAAGAGCTCATGCAACTTACTCAACTATGCTAGAGCCCATAATAGCTTGTGGCTGCACACGGAAGTTTCTAGCATGAAAATATCTCAGTTCCCTTTGAGCCTGGGTGGCGGACCTTAGGATTATCACACGGGTACTCCGGGATATCCTAGGACAACACTGGATTCTCCAGGTGCCCGACAAGCAATCCACCCAGATGTGTATTAAGGTTGCCACCTTAAGTTGAACCATTAATTAACAATCTCACATCTGTCATGGATTCACTCACCCAAACCACGTCTACGAGCATAGCATAGCAATATAAGCAATACGTAGAAGTAACTCCCAAGGGTTTGAATATAACAGGGCAATAAGTTCTACCTCATCAACTACTTCCCAATACCCACAAGTTAATCTCATCCTAATAATGCAATGTCTGAGGATTGGAACTAATGCATAAAAACTGGGTATGAAAGGAGTATGATCAATGTGTTACTTGCCTTGCTGACGATCCGCAAAACCTAGGGACTCGTAGTAGCACGCTTCGCACTCCAGGAATTCTATCGCAAACAAACAATAGCATACATAAGCATTCAAGCAAAGATGCACGGCAAAACTCAAATAAGAAGAATTGACCAGAAAGTTCAACTTAAGAACTCCGGTTTGCGAAAAGAATCAAATCAAACGGAGCAACGAAACTCAAACTGCGAAAGAAACAAGATCCGTTTACTAATCTGAACTAAAGTCAAATTTTACAGTACCAAAATCTTGTTCAAGTTGATTAAACAGAAAGAGGGTTTCGAGACGAAGATCTAGGCGCTTGAATCGTCCGATTCCGATAAATGAGCGAAAAGATAAACTGAAACAAAAATCGGATCAGAAATCACGATCGAAAATAATCACGAAAAATCCAAAAAAAACTCACGAACAGGCTAACGAACGAACGTTCGCTGTCTGCGGCTAACGAGTGAACACCGTTCGTTAAAACGAACGTACGGACGAACGTCCGCTAAATAAACTAAACCAAAAAAAATAAAACCGATCTATCCTAAAAAAACGAACCTTGGGTTTTCTAAAAAAAACCGGATCGGTTTTAAAATAAAACCGAATGGCGGCTTATACCTCCGGCGGGGTCCGGCGAGGCGGGGCGCGCGGGCGGCGCGGGGCGGCGACGGCAGGCGGCGCGACGCTAGGCGGCGGCGCGGGCGGGGTTCGGGTGGTGGTGAGGGGGTCCGGGGCGGCGTATATAAAGGAGGGGGCTAGCTTGGGGGAGGGGGCAAGGCGGCGCGGGGAGAGTCCTGGCCGGACTCGATGTCGCGGGCGGCGCGGTCTCCGCGTCGGGGACGAGGCGAACAGCGCGGCTGGGCTGGCCGGCTGGCTGGGCTTCGGCCCAGTCGGTGAAGAGAAACCTTTTTTTTAAATAATTTCGCCGAAACTTAAATAAATCCTAGATAAATAATTAAAAATCTGAAAATACCAAAACAAAATTTCACCATCTAAATAAAATATTTAGAACAAGATGAACATTTTCTTGGCCCTAAAATGCAATTTTGAAAAACGTGCAATTTTTCTAATTCAAATAAAATAGCAATAAACTCCGAATAAAATCAAATTTTGATTTTAATATTTTTCCTCCAATATTTCATTTATTGTGGAGAAGTCATATTATCTCCTCTCATATATTTTATTATGAAATATTTTTGGAGAGAAAAAATAATTAAAACCAAAAATCCTCGTTTCAATATTTGATAAAACTCAAATATGAAAACAGGGAAATCCCCAACTCTCTCCGAGGGTCCTTGAGTTGCTTAGGATTTCGAGGATTGCGAAACAAAATGCAATAAAATATGATATGCATGAATGATCTATGTATAACATTCCAAATTGAAAATTTGGGATGTTACAAACCTACCCCCCTTAAGATGAATCTCGCCCTCAAGATTCGGGTTGGCTAGAAAATAGGTGCGGGTGGTCTTTGCAAAGATCATCCTCTCATTCCCAGGTGGCTTCATCCTCGGTATGGTGGCTCCACTGAACTTTGCAAAACTTGATAACCTTGCTGCGGGTGACTCGGCTGGCAAATTCAAGAATCCTGACTGGCTTCTCCTCATAGGTCGGATCACTGTCCAACTGAATTGCCTCCAAGGGTACTGTATCTCTTAACGGTATATTTGTTGGAAATATGCCCTAGAGGAAATAATAAAATGGTTATTATTATATTTCTTTGTTCATGATAATTGTCTATTGTTCATGCTATAATTGTGGTATCCGGAAATCGTAATACATGTGTGAATACATAGACCACAACGTGTCCCTGGTAAGCCTCTAGTTGACTAGCTCGTTGATCAACAGATAGTCATGGTTTCCTGACTATGGACATTGGATGTCATTGATAACGGGATCACATCATTAGGAGAATGATGTGATGGACAAGACCCAATCCTAAGCATAGCACAAAGATCGTGTAGTTCGTTTGCTAGAGCTTTTCCAATTGTCAAGTATCATTTCCTTAGACCATGAGATTGTGCAACTCCCGGATACCGTAGGAGTGCTTTGGGTGTGCCAAACGTCACAACGTAACTGGGTGGCTATACAGGTGCGCTACGGGTATCTCCAAAAGTGTCTGTTGGGTTGGCACGAATCAAGACTGGTATTTGTCACTCCGTATGAGGGAGAGGTATCTCTGGGCCCACTCAGTAATGCATCATCATAATGAGCTCAATGTGAGTAAGGATTTAGCCACGGGATCATGCGTTACGGTACGAGTAAAGTGACTTGCCGGTAACGAGATTGAACAAGGTATTGGGATACCGACGATCGAATCTCGGGCAAGTAACGTACCGATTGACAAAGGGAATTGTATACGGGATTGATTGAATCCTCGACATCGTGGTTCATCCGATGAGATCATCGTGGAACATGTGGGAGCCAACATGGGTATCCAGATCCCGCTGTTGGTTATTGACCGGAGAGGCGTCTCGGTCATGTCTGCATGTCTCCCGAACCCGTAGGGTCTACACACTTAAGGTTCGGTGACGCTAGGGTTGTAGAGATATTAGTATGCGGAAACCCGAAAGTTGTTCGGAGTCCCGGATGAGATCCCGGACGTCACGAGGAGTTCCGGAATGGTCCGGAGGTGAAGAATTATATATAGGAAGTCCAGTTTCGGCCACCGGGAAAGTTTCGGGGGTTATCGGTATTGTACCGGGACCACCGGAAGGGTCCCGGGGGTCCACCGGGTGGGGCCACCTATCCTGGAGGGCCCCATGGGCTGAAGTGGGAGGGGAACCAGCCCCTGGTGGGCTGGTGCGCCCCCCTTGGGCCTCCCCTACGCCTAGGGTTGGAAACCCTGGGGGTGGGGGGCGCCCCACTTGACTTGGGGGGCAAGCCACCCCCTTGGCTGCCGCCCCCCCCCCTCAGATGGGATCTCCAGGGGGCCGGCGCCCCCTCAGGACCCCTATATATAGTGGGGGGAGGGAGGGCAGCAGTAACCTAGCCCCTGGCGCCTCCCTCTCCCTCCCGTGACACCTCTCCCTCCCGCTTGCGCTTGGCGAAGCCCTGCCGGGATCCCCGCTACTTCCACCACCACGCCGTCGTGCTGCTGGATCTCCATCAACCTCTCCTTCCCCCTTGCTGGATCAAGAAGGAGGAGACGTCGCTGCTCCGTACGTGTGTTGAACGCGGAGGTGCCGTCCGTTCGGCGCTCGGTCATCGGTGATTTGGATCACGACGAGTACGACTCCATCAACCCCGTTCACTTGAACGCTTCCGCTCGCGATCTACAAGGGTATGTAGATGCACTCCTTCCTTCTCGTTGCTAGTAAACTCCATAGATGGATCTTGGTGATGCGTAGAAATTTTTGAATTTCTGCTACGATCCCCAACAGTGGTATCATGAGCCAGGCCTATGCGTAGTTACTATGCACGAGTAGAACACAAAGCAGTTGTGGGCGTAGATGTTGTCAATTTTTCTTGCCACTACTAGTCTTATCTTGTTTCGGCGGTATTGTGGGATGAAGCGGCCCGGACCGACCTTACACGTACGCTTACGTGAGACAGGTTCCACCGACTGACATGCACTAGTTGCATAAGGTGGCTAGCGGGTGTCTGTCTCTCCCACTTTAGTCGGAACGGATTCGATGAAAAGGGTCCTTATGAAGGGTAAATAGAAATTGGCATATCACGTTGTGGTTTTACGTAGGTAAGAAACGTTCTTGCTAGAAACCTATAGAAGCCACGTAAAAACTTGCAACAACAATTAGAGGACGTCTAACTTGTTTTTGCAGCATGTGCCTTGTGATGTGATATGGCCAAAAGGATGTGATGAATGAGATATATGTGATGTATGAGATTGATCATGTTCTTGTAATAGGAATCACGACTTGCATGTCGATGAGTATGACAACCGGCAGGAGCCATAGGAGTTGTCTTTATTTTTTGTATGACCTGCGTGTCATTGAATAACGCCATGTAAATTACTTTACTTTATTGCTAAACACGTTAGCCATAGAAGTAGAAGTAATCGTTGGCGTGACAACTTCATGAAGACACGATGATGGAGATCATGGTGTCATGCCGGTGACGAAGATGATCATGGCGCCCCGAAGATGGAGATCAAAGGAGCAAAATGATATTGGCCATATCATGTCACTATTTGATTGCATGTGATGTTTATCATGTTTTACATCTTATTTGCTTAGAACGACGGTAGTAAGTAAGATGATCCCTTATAATAATTTCAAGAAAGTGTTCCCCCTAACTGTGCACCGTTGCGAAGGTTCGTTGTTTCGAAGCACCACGTGATGATCGGGTGTGATAGATTCTAACGTTCGCATACAACGGGTGTTGACGAGCCTAGCATGTACAGACATGGCCTCGGAACACACGCAATACACTTAGGTTGACTTGACGAGCCTAGCATGTACAGACATGGCCTCGGAACACGGAAGACCGAAAGGTCGAGCATGAGTCGTATAGAAGATACGATCAACATGAAGATGTTCACCGATCTTGACTAGTCCGTCTCACGTGATGATCGGACACGGCCTAGTTAACTCGGATCATGTTTCACTTAGATGACTAGAGGGATGTCTATCTGAGTGGGAGTTCATTGAATAATTTGATTAGATGAACTTAATTATCATGAACTTAGTCTAAAATCTTTACAATATGTCTTGTAGATCAAATGGCCCACGTTGCCCTCAACTTCAACGCGTTCCTAGAGAAAACCAAGCTGAAAGATGATGGCAGCAACTATACGGACTGGGTCCGGAACCTGAGGATCATCCTCATAGCTGCCAAGAAAGATTATGTCCTAGAAGCACCGCTAGGTGAAGCACCCATCCCAGAGAACCAAGACGTTATGAACGCTTGGCAGTCACGTGCTGATGATTACTCCCTCGTTCAGTGCGGCATGCTTTACAGCTTAGAACCGGGGCTCCAAAAGCGTTTTGAGAAACACGGAGCATATGAGATGTTCGAAGAGCTGAAAATGGTTTTCCAAGCTCATGCCCGGGTCGAGAGATATGAAGTCTCCGACAAGTTCTTCAGTTGTAAAATGGAGGAAAATAGTTCTGTCAGTGAGCACATACTCAAAATGTCTGGGTTACACAACCGCTTGTCTCAGCTGGGAGTTAATCTCCCGGATGACGCGGTCATTGACAGAATCCTTCAGTCGCTTCCACCAAGCTACAAGAGCTTTGTGATGAACTTCAATATGCAGGGGATGGAAAAGACCATTCCTGAGGTATATTCAATGCTGAAATCAGCGGAGGTGGAGATCAAAAAGGAACATCAAGTGTTGATGGTGAATAAAACCACTAAGTTCAAGAAAGGCAAGGGTAAGAAGAACTTCAAGAAGGACGGCAAGGGAGTTGCCGCGCCCGGTAAGCCAGTTGCCGGGAAGAAGCCAAAGAATGGACCCAAGCCTGAGACTGAGTGCTTTTATTGCAAGGGAAGTGGTCACTGGAAGCGGAACTGCCCCAAATACTTAGCGGACAAGAAGGCCGGCAACACCAAAGGTATATGTGATATACATGTAATTGATGTGTACCTTACCAGTACTCGTAGTAGCTCCTGGGTATTTGATACCGGTGCGGTTGCTCATATTTGTAACTCAAAACAGGAGCTGCGGAATAAGCGGAGACTGGCGAAGGACGAGGTGACGATGCGCGTCGGGAATGGTTCCAAGGTCGATGTGATCGCCGTCGGCACGCTACCTCTACATTTACCTACGGGATTAGTTTTAAACCTCAATAATTGTTATTTAGTGCCAGCTTTGAGCATGAACATTGTATCTGGATCTCGTTTAATGCGAGATGGCTACTCATTTAAATCCGAGAATAATGGTTGTTCTATTTATATGAGAGATATGTTTTATGGTCATGCCCCGCTGGTCAATGGTTTATTCTTAATGAATCTCGAACGTGATGTTACACATATTCATAGTGTGAATACCAAAAGATGTAAAGTTGATAACGATAGTCCCACATACTTGTGGCACTGCCGCCTTGGTCACATTGGTGTCAAACGCATGAAGAAGCTCCATGCAGATGGACTTTTGGAGTCTCTTGATTACGAATCATTTGACACGTGCGAACCATGCCTCATGGGTAAGATGACCAAGACTCCGTTCTCCGGAACAATGGAGCGAGCAACCAACTTATTGGAAATCATACATACTGATGTGTGCGGTCCAATGAGTGTTGAGGCTCGCGGTGGCTATCGTTATGTTCTCACTCTCACTGATGACTTAAGTAGATATGGGTATGTCTACCTAATGAAACACAAGTCTGAGACCTTTGAAAAGTTCAAGGAATTTCAGAGTGAGGTTGAGAATCAACGTGACAGGAAAATAAAGTTCCTACGATCAGATCGTGGAGGGGAATATTTAAGTCACGAATTTGGCACACACTTAAGGAAATGTGGAATAGTTTCACAACTCACGCCGCCTGGAACACCTCAGCGAAATGGTGTGTCCGAACGTCGTAATCGCACTCTATTGGATATGGTGCGATCTATGATGTCTCTTACCGATCTACCGCTCTCATTTTGGGGCTATGCTTTAGAGACTGCCGCATTCACTTTAAATAGGGCTCCGTCGAAATCCGTTGAGACGACACCGTATGAATTATGGTTTGGGAAGAAACCTAAGCTGTCGTTTCTAAAAGTTTGGGGATGCGATGCTTATGTCAAGAAACTTCAACCTGAAAAGCTCGAACCCAAGTCGGAAAAATGCGTCTTCATAGGATACCCTAAGGAAACCATTGGGTATACCTTCTACCTCAGATCCGAAGGCAAAATCTTTGTTGCCAAGAACGGGTCCTTTCTGGAGAAAGAGTTTCTCTCGAAAGAAATAAGTGGGAGGAAAGTGGAACTTGATGAGGTGATAGTCACCCCTTCCGAACCGGAAAGTAGCGCAGCGCGGGAAGATGTTCCTGTGGTGCCTACACCGACTGGGGAGGAAGTTAATGATGATGATCATGAAGCTTCGGATCAAGTTACTGCTGAACTTCGTAGGTCCACAAGGACACGTTCCGCACCAGAGTGGTACGGCAACCCTGTCCTGGAAATCATGTTGTTAGACAACGGTGAACCTTCGAACTATGAAGAAGCGATGGCGGGCCCGGATTCCAACAAATGGCTTGAAGCCATGCAATCCGAGATAGGATCCATGTATGAAAACGAAGTATGGACTTTGACTGACTTGCCCGATGATCGGCGAGCCATAGAAAATAAATGGATCTTTAAGAAGAAGACAGACGCGGATGGTAATGTGACCATCTATAAGGCTCGACTTGTCGCTAAGGGTTATCGACAAGTTCAAGGGGTTGACTACGATGAGACTTTCTCACCCGTAGCGAAGCTGAAGTCCGTCTGAATCATGTTAGCAATTGCCGCATTCTATGATTATGAGATATGGCAAATGGACGTCAAAACGGCATTCCTTAACGGCTTTCTTAAGGAAGAATTGTATATGATGCAGCCGGAAGGTTTTGTCGATCCTAAGAATGCTAACAAGGTATGCAAGCTCCAGCACTCCATCTATGGGCTGGTGCAAGCATCTCGGAGTTGGAACATTCGATTTGATGAGATGATCAAAGCGTTTGGGTTTACACAGACTTATGGAGAAGCCTGTGTTTACAAGAAAGTGAGTGGGAGCTCTGTAGCATTTCTCATATTATATGTGGATGACATACTATTGATGGGAAATGATATAGAATTCTTGGAAGTATAAAGGCCTACTTGAATAAGTGTTTTTCAATGAAGGACCTTGGAGAAGCTGCTTATATATTATGCATCAAGATCTATAGAGATAGATCAAGATGCCTCATTGGTCTTTCACAGAGTACGTACCTTGACAAGATATTGAAGAAGTTCAATATGGATCAGTCCAAGAAGGGGTTCTTGCCTGTATTGCAAGGTGTGCAATTGAGCACGGCTCAATGCCCGACCACGGCAGAAGATAGAGAAAAGATGAGTGTCATCCCCTATGCCTCGGCCATAGGGTCTATTATGTATGCCATGCTGTGTACCAGACCTGATGTAAACCTTGCCGTAAGTTTGGTAGGAAGGTACCAAAGTAATCCCGGCATGGAACACTGGACAGCGGTCAAGAATATCCTGAAGTACCTGAAAAGGACTAAGGATATGTTTCTCGTATATGGAGGTGACGAAGAGCTCGTCGTAAAGGGTTACGTCGACGCTAGCTTCGACACAGATCTGGATGACTCTAAGTCACAAACCGGATACGTGTATATTTTGAATGGAGGGGCAGTAAGCTGGTGCAGTTGCAAGCAAAGCGTCGTGGCGGGATCTACATGTGAAGCGGAGTACATGGCGGCCTCAGAGGCAGCACAGGAAGCAATCTGGATAAAGGAGTTCATTACCGACCTAGGGGTGATTCCCAATGCGTCGGGCCCGATGACTCTCTTCTGTGACAACACTGGAGCTATTGCCCTTGCCAAGGAGCCCAGGTTTCACAGGAAGACCAGGCATATCAAGCGTCGCTTCAACTCCATTCGTGAAAGTGTTCAAAATGGAGACATAGATATTTGTAAAGTACATACGGACCTGAATGTAGCAGATCCGTTGACTAAACCTCTCCCTAGAGCAAAACATGATCAACACCAGAACTCTATGGGTGTTCGATTCATCACAATGTAACTAGATTATTGACTCTAGTGCAAGTGGGAGACTGTTGGAAATATGCCCTAGAGGCAATAATAAAATGGTTATTATTATATTTCTTTGTTCATGATAATTGTCTATTGTTCATGCTATAATTGTGTTATCCGGAAATCGTAATACATGTGTGAATACATAGACCACAACGTGTCCCTAGTAAGCCTCTAGTTGACTAGCTCGTTGATCAACAGATAGTCATGGTTTCCTGACTATGGACATTGGATGTCATTGATAACGGGATCACATCATTAGGAGAATGATGTGATGGACAAGACCCAATCCTAAGCATAGCACAAAGATCGTGTAGTTCGTTTGCTAGAGCTTTTCCAATGTCAAGTATCATTTCCTTAGACCATGAGATTGTGCAACTCCCGGATACCGTAGGAGTGCTTTGGGTGTGCCAAACGTCACAACGTAACTGGGTGGCTATAAAGGTGCACTACGGGTATCTCCGAAAGTGTCTGTTGGGTTGGCACGAATCGAGACTGGGATTTGTCACTCCGTATGACGGAGAGGTATCTCTGGGCCCACTCGGTAATGCATCATCATAATGAGCTCAATGTGACTAAGGAGTTAGTCACGGGATCATGCATTACGGTACGAGTAAAGTGACTTGCCGGTAACGAGATTGAACAAGGTATTGGGATACCGACGATCGAATCTCGGGCAAGTAACGTACCGATTGACAAAGGGAATTGTATACGGGATTGATTGAATCCTCGACATCGTGGTTCATCCGATGAGATCATCGTGGAACATGTGGGAGCCAACATGGGTATCCAGATCCCGCTGTTGGTTATTGACCGGAGAGGCGTCTCGGTCATGTCTGCATGTCTCCCGAACCCGTAGGGTCTACACACTTAAGGTTCGGTGACGCTAGGGTTGTAGAGATATTAGTATGCGGAAACCCGAAAGTTGTTCGGAGTCCCGGATGAGATCCCGGACGTCACGAGGAGTTCCGGAATGGTCCGGAGGTGAAGAATTATATATAGGAAGTCCAGTTTCGGCCACCGGGAAAGTTTCGGGGGTTATCGGTATTGTACCGGGATCACCGGAAGGGTCCCGGGGGTCCACCGGGTGGGGCCACCTATCCCGGAGGGCCCCATGGGCTGAAGTGGGAGGGGAACCAGCCCCTGGTGGGCTGGTGCGCCCCCCTTGGGCCTCCCCTACGCCTAGGGTTGGAAACCCTGGGGGTGGGGGGCGCCCCACTTGGCTTGGGGGGCAAGCCACCCCCTTGGCCGCCGCCCCCCCCCTCAGATGGGATCTCCAGGGGGGCGGCGCCCCCTCAGGACCCCTATATATAGTGGGGGGAGGGAGGGCAGCAGTAACCTAGCCCCTGGCGCCTCCCTCTCCCTCCCGTGACACCTCTCCCTCCCGCTTGCGCTTGGCGAAGCCCTGCCGGGATCCCCGCTACTTCCACCACCACGCCGTCGTGCTGCTGGATCTCCATCAACCTCTCCTTCCCCCTTGCTGGATCAAGAAGGAGGAGACGTCGCTGCTCCGTACGTGTGTTGAACGCGGAGGTGCCGTCCGTTCGGCGCTCGGTCATCGGTGATTTGGATCACGACGAGTACGACTCCATCAACCCCGTTCACTTGAACGCTTCCGCTCGCGATCTACAAGGGTATGTAGATGCACTCCTTCCTTCTCGTTGCTAGTAAACTCCATAGATAGATCTTGGTGATGCGTAGAAATTTTTTGATTTCTGCTACGATCCCCAACAATATCGGCCATCTCAGCATGACACTTCTTCAGCTGTGAAACATGAAACACATCATGAACTCCTAACAGTCCTTCAGGTAACTCCAACTTGTAGGCAACTTCTCCCATACGTTCCAAAACACGATACGGTCCTACAAATCTTGGGGCTAACTTTCCCTTGACTCTAAAATGTTTCACTCCTCGCAAGGGTGACACTCGCAGATATGCTCTATCTCCAATTTCATAGGTTACCTCCTTGCGTTTCGAATCTGCATAACTCTTCTGCCTGGACTGAGCTACCTTCAGTCTATCTCAGATCAACTTAACTTTCTCTTCAGACTCCTTGATCAAGTCTGGTCCAAACAACTGTCGGTCTCCCACTTCATCCCACATCAACGGTGTTCTGCACCTTCGTCCATACAGGGCTTCGAACGGTGCCATCTTCAAACTGGCTTGGTAGCTATTGTTGTATGAGAACTCTGCGTAGGGCAAATTGTCATCCCAACTAGATCCATAATCCAGTGCACAAGCTCTCAACATATCCTCCAGAATCTGGTTGACTCTCTCGGTCTGTCCATCCGTCTGCGGGTGAAAAGCTGTACTGAACTCCAGCCTTGTTCCCAAAGTCTGGTGCAGTTGATGCCAAAACTTTGAGGTAAACTGTGTTCCTCTATCTAATAATATGGTCCTCGGAACTCCATGCAGACATACGATCCTGGTCATGTATATCTTGGCCAACTTCGCACTTGTATAGGTTGTTTTCACTGGGATAAAGTGAGCCACTTTGGTCAAGCGATCAACTACTACCCATATAGAATCATATCCTGATTTGGTCTTGGGCAATCCGGTGATGAAATCCATGCCAAGTTTATCCCACTTCCATTCGGGTATCGGCATAGGCTGTAACAATCCTGCTGGCTTTTGATGCTCTGCCTTCACTCTCTGACATACATCACATACGACTACATACTCGGCAATATCCTTGTTCATACCAGTCCACCAGAAACGTTCCTTCAAATCCAAAAACATCTTGGTGTTTCCGGGGTGTATCGAGTATGGTGAGTCATGAGCCTCCTGAAGCATTAACTTCCTGATCTCTGTGTTATTGGGCACATAAACACGGTCCTCAAACCATAAGGTGTCGTGCTCATCCTCACGAAAACCTTTGGCCTTTCCTTTGCTCATTCTTTCTTTTACCTCGGCAATCTCTTTGTCATCCTTCTGAGCTTCCGAATCTTTCCTAACAATGTAGACTGAACTTCCATTGTTGCAACAAAACCTCTAGGAACAATCTCCAATCAAAGTTCCCTGAGATCCTCTGCTAACTCCTTTGGCAATCCCGTGCTCACCAGGGTATTAGCATAACTCTTCCGACTCAAGGCGTCTGCTACGACATTGGCCTTGCCTGGATGATAGTGCAACTTCATGTCATAATCCTTTATAAGCTCCAACCATCTCCTCTGTCTAAGGTTCAGCTCCTTCTGTGTGAAAATGTACTTCAAACTCTTTTGATCCGTGTACACATCACAACGATTTCCAATAAGGTAATGTCTCCAAGTCTTGAGCGCATGCACTACTGCTGCTAACTCCAAATCATGCGTGGCATAATTCAATTCGTGCGGTTTTAGTTGTCGTGAGGCATACGAAACAACTCTTCCGTCCTGCATAAGCACACTTCCAAGTCCTAGGCGAGAGGCATCGCAATACACTTGGAAATCCTTGCGTATATCCGGCAGAATCAGCACTGGGGCTATAGTCAAATGTTTCTTTAACTCCTGAAAGCTTGCCTCACATTATTCCGTCCATTTAAATTTGGTATCCTTCTTCAATAACTCCTTCATTGGCTTTGCAATCTTGGAAAAATTCTCAATGAATCTCCGTAGTATCCTGCGAGTCCAAGAAAACTGCGGATCTCGCTAACTGAAGTGGGTGCCAACCATTCAGTGACTGACTGAACCTTGGTGGGGTCTACCGCTATACCTTCTCTTGATATAACATGTCCAAGGAATCTGACTTCCTTCAACCAAAACTCACATTTGCTGAACTTGGCGTACAACTGGTGTTCCCTGAGTTTCTCGAGAACTAAACGCAAATGCTCTTCGTGCTCCTCCTCATTCTTCGAGTATACCATTATATCATCAATGAACACCACAACAAACTTATCCAAATATTCCATGAACACTTTGTTCATCATGCTCATGAAATAGGCAGGGGCGTTAGTCAGTCCAAATGACATGACCGTATATTCATACAACCCGTACCGTGTGGTGAATGCTATCTTTGGTATATCCTTCTCTTGAATCTTCAGCTGGTGATATCCTGATCGCAGATCGATCTTTGAAAACACCTTAGCTCCTTGCAGCTGGTCAAACAAATCATTGATCATCGGCAGTGGGTATTTGTTCTTGATCGTCACCTCATTCAACGCACGATAATCAACAACCATTCTTAGAGTCTTATCCTTCTTCTCAACCAAAAGCACTGGGGCTCCCCATGGTGATGAACTCCGTCGAATGTAACCTTTCTCCAATAACTCCTTGATCTGCTTCTTAATCTCCTCCAGATCATTTGCGGGCATCTGATAGGGTCTCTTTGATATTGGCCCTGTACCTGGCAATAGCTCTATCAAAAACTGGATGTCACGATCCGGTGGCATGCCTGGTAACTCGTCTGGAAAAACATCCGGGTAATCCTTCACTACATGCACTTCCTCCTGAACAACTCCCGTGAGGGTATTTACTTGGCTCCTCCTAGGCGCATGCCTAGCTACGTACTTAATCCTTTTTCCCTCCGGGGTGGTGAGATAAATCGACTTACTAGCACAGTCAATGTTTCCTCCATACTTTGACATCTAGTCCATGCCTAATATCACATCCAATCCTTGTGACTCCAAAATTATTAGGTCTGACGGGAAAACATGGCTACCAATGGTTAAGGGTATCTGGTCGCACCATCGACTAGCCATATACTCTGCTCCAGGTGAACTTACTAACAGAGGGGTCCTAAGGGTTTGGGTTGGTAGTTTAAACTTATCCACGGATTCCCTTGATATGTATGAATGTGATGCACCAGTATCAAAAAGAACAAGGGCGGTAAAAGACTTAACCAAAAACTTACCGATAACAGCGTCTGGCTGCTCTTCAACCTCCTCCACATTAACGTGGTTCACTTGTCCTTTGTTGAATGGATTGGGCTTCTTCCCAGCACTCCCATTGTCATTTCCATTCTTCGCTTCAGGGCACTCCGTGGCATAGTGTCCAGTCTTCCCGCACTTAAAGCAAGTAATGTGACTTAGATCTCTCTTGGCGGGTGTGGCTGGATTGGAGCGGTTCTGATTGTTGCTTGTTCCGTTCCCAGACCCATTCTTAGAACCATTGTGGTTATGCGAACTTCCTCCGGTGTGGTTATGACCTCCATGGTTATGAACAAGTCCTCCCGAGTTCGGGGTTAGACGAGGTTTCTGCTGAGCTCCTGAGTTATACCTTCCTTGTCCATACTTTATCTTACGGCTCTCAATCTGCTGCTGCTTCCCTTCAATCATAAGAGCCTTATCTACCAACTCCTGGTAGTTGTTGAATGTTGCCACCATCAACTGCATGCTCATCTCATCATTCAGCCTTTCCATAAACTTCTCCTGCTTCGCGGCATCTGTGGCCACATCATCAGGGGCATAGCTAGATAACTTGCTAAACTCATCCACGTACTGAGCTACATTGCGGTTCCCCTGGCGTAAGTTGCGAAACTCACGCTTCTTCATATTCATAGCTCCAGTTGAGACATGGGCTGTGCGAAAAGCTTGCTAAAACTGATCCCAAGTGACGTTGGCTATGGGGAAAGTGGCAGTATAATTCTCCCACCATGAGGCTACTGGTCCATCCAATTGATGTGCGGCAAAGTGCACCTTCTCAGCATCTGTGCAACCTGCGGTGGTCAACTCCCTTCCAATATGGCGTAGCCAATCATCAGCAACTATAGGCTCGGTGCTACTGGAAAACACCGGCGGCTGCAACCTCAGAAAGCGAGCTAAGTTGTCAACTGGAGGTGGGTTGTTGTTGTTATTGCCTTGGTTCTGGACTAACAATTGCATCAAGGCATTCTGCTGCTGGATCAACTGAGTAAGCTCTGGCGGGAAGGCAAATCCGGTGTCACGTCTCGGAGTCTGGTGGGTTTAGAGGGGAGAGATTAGAATAGAAAAGGGATCTAGTGAGAAAGCACTACCCATATGCACATGAGACAAACACAATCATTTCACTCAATCAAGCAAGCAAGGCATACAAATGGTCTAGAACTATCGTTGAAAGTGCTCAACTACTACTATATACATGGGGGAATACTACTAATTATTTGGTGGTCATCTAGAAATTTTGATCGGTAGAAGACTCCATAATGTCTGCTCCAGCTTCGTCTTCAAAGTCATCTTCACTGGGGTCGGAGTCGGTGTCGTCGATGATGATGTAGTTATCCGGGCAAGTGGAATCGTCGTCCTCTCCTCCTGGCGCGGGTCTCCCATGAATACTCCGATCTTCTTTATCAGGTCGTCATTCTTCTCCAATAGTGTTACAATTTCCTCCTCATATCCATCGCGTGTAGACTTAAGTTCTTCTTCCAGCTCGATGATCCTTGTCTTCGCCTTCTTCAAATCTATCATGTCTGCGCACATCTAATTCTCCTGGCGTCGAATCTGCTGGTTTAACTCCTGGATGAAAGCTGCAATGGATCTGTCCTTCTTGGTGCTGATCATCTCCCATTGCTCATTTCGGCGCCCACATATCTGGTAGATAGTATCCTGGAGATCCTTTTGGTAAACTTCTCCAATGCGTCCCATGGTAATGTGGGCTGCCATACTCTTGCCTAGACTCCAGGTGGGTGCTTCAAAAGAAAATTCTATGGGCTTAGTGGTTGGCGAGAACGTGCTTCCTGGAACTTGAACTTGAATCATCCAGCGCTCCTCTTTTGGTAAAGTGGCATTGTAAGTCCCGGTGAAGCTTGGTATTCCGATGTTCAGGTACCTAGTGACTTCCTTCAAGTGGCGTCCAAAGGGTGTGTCTTCATCCGGTTGTGCAAACTTGTTCTTCAAATCCGCCATCCTAAAGAGTAGAAAATGGAGAGGAGTCAGAAATGGGTAGAGAAGAGTGACCTATGGCTTATCTTAGTGGTCGTGTCCTACACTCAGCGTGTGCTCTGATACCATCTTGTAGAGACCCGACCTCAAACGGTCAAGTCTCTGTGCTTCAGTGTCATCCCTGGATCGGTAATGCTGACACACACAGAACTCGAAGGATTTATAACAGAGTAGCAATCACACACTTATTACATCGAATGTCTCAGAAGAGAACTTATTACAATAAATATGGCTTAAGGCCATCTAATACGATAACAGCGGAAGGCTTGGAAGATAAAGTGAGTCCATCAACTCCAACGGCATAACTGAGCTACACGACAACGACCTAAGGAACCTTACTCCTCGTCTGAAAAGTCTGCAACATAATACGTTGCAGCCCGAAAACGGGTCAGCACATGGAATATGTTGGCAATATAACACAGTGGAGCAAGAACAGAATAATGCTATCACTACATGCATATTTGACTGGTGGAAAACTCTATGGTTATAGTTTTGCGAAAAGCCAATTTTCCCCTACAACAAAGGAATAAGTTTTATTTTAACTATCATGGTAGTTGAAACATCAATGAGAAGGTTCCTCTAACTCAATCCCAATTAAAAGTAATTATCAACCCAACAATATTAATTTAGCGTGATGAGATACTTAGGATAATCCAAGTACTAGATACTCAAGATGTCCATAACCGGGGACACGGCTAACCATGATTAGATTGTACACTCTGCAGAGGTTTGCACACTTTTCCCCACAAGACTCGATCTCCTCCGTTGGATTTCTCGCACTACATGGTGTTTGAGAAACGGATGACCGAGACACAGTCTTTCAGAAACATTAACTCTTTACTCCGGGCAGACCATACCAACCTACATCCCTCTACCTGCTGATCCACCTCTTCAAGAGCTCATGCAACTTACTCAACTATGCTAGAGCCCATAATAGCTTGTGGCTGCACACAGAAGTTTCTAGCATGAAAATATCTCAGTTCCCTTTGAGCCTGGGTGGTGGACCTTAGGATTATCACACGGGTACTCCGGGATATCCTAGGACAACACTGGATTCTCCAGGTGCCCGACAAGCAATCCACCCAGATGTGTATTAAGGTTGCCACCTTAAGTTGAACCATTAATTAACAATCTCACATCTGTCATGATTTCACTCACCCAAACCACGTCTACGAGCATAGCATAGCAATATAAGCAATACGTAGAAGTAACTCCCAAGGGTTTGAATATAACAGGGCAATAAGTTCTACCTCATCAACTACTTCCCAATACCCACAAGTTAATCTCATCCTAATCATGCAATGTTTGAGGATTGGAACTAATGCATAAAAACTGGGTATGAAAGGAGTATGATCAATGTGTTACTTGCCTTGCTGACGATCGGCAAAACCTAGGGACTCGTAGTAGCACGCTTCGCACTCCGGGAGTTCTATCGCAAACAAACAATAGCATACATAAGCATTCAAGCAAAGATGGACGACAAAACTCAAATAAGAAGAATTGACCAGAAAGTTCAACTTAAGAACTCCGGTTTGCGAAAAGAATCAAATCAAACGGAGCAACGAAACTCAAACTGCGAAAGAAACAAGATCCGTTTACTAATCTGAACTAAAGTCAAATTTTACAGTACCAAAATCTTGTTCAAGTTGATTAAACAGAAAGAGGGTTTCGAGACGAAGATCTAGGCACTTGAATCGCCTGATTCCGATAAACGGGCGAAAAGATAAACTAAAACGAAAATCGGATCAGAAATCGCGATCGAAAATAATCACGAAAAATCCAAGAAAAAGAAAAACTCACGAACAGGCTAACGAACGAACATTCGCTGTCTGCGGCTAACGAGTGAACACCGTTCGTTAAAATGAACGTATGGATGAACGTCCGCTAAATAAACTAAACCGAAAAAAATAAAACCGATCTATCCTAAAAAACGAACCTAGGGTTTTCTAAAAAAACGGATCGGTTTTAAAATAAAATCGAACGGCGGCAACGACGGCTTATACCTCCGGAGAGGTCCGGCGTGGCGGGCGCTAGGCGGCGGGGCGGCGACGGCAGGCAGCACGACACTAGGCGGCGGCGCGGGCGGGGTTTGGCGGGCGGCGGGGTTCGGGTGGTGGTGAGGGGGCCCGGGGCGGCGTATATAAAGGAGGGGGGCTAGCTTGGGGGAGGGGGCAAGGCGGCACGGGGAGAGTCCTGGCCGGACTCGGCGTCGCGGGCGACGCGGTCTCCGCGTCGGGGACGAGGCGGACGGCGCGGCTGGGCTGGGCTGGGCCGGCTGGCTGGGCTTCGGCCCAGTCGGCGAAGAGAAACCTTTTTTTTTAATAATTTTGCCGAAACTTAAATAAATCCTAGAAAAATAAATAAAAATCTAAAAATACCAAAACAAAATTTCACCGTCTAAATAGAATATTTAGAACAAGATGAACATTTTCTTGGCCCAAAAAGCAATTTCAAAAAACGTGCAATTTCTCTAATTCAAATAAAATAGCAATAAACTCCGAATAAAATCAAATATTTGATTTTAATATTTTCCTCCAATATTTCATTTATTGTGGAGATGTCATATTATATCCTCTCATATATTTTATTATGAAATACTTTTTGAGAGAAAAATAATTAAAACCAAAAATCCTCGTTTCAATATTTGATAAAACTCAAATATGAAAATAGGGAAATCCCCAACTCTCTCCGAGGGTCCTTGAGTTGCTTAGGATTTCGAGGATTGCGAAACGCAATGCAATAAAATATGATATGCATGAATGATCTATGTATAACATTCCAAATTGAAAATTTGGGATGTTACATAGATATAGATCCCATCTTTTTATCCTTAGTAGCAACGATATATACGTGTCGGTTCCCTTTCTGTCACTGGGATCAAGCACCGTAAGATCGAACCCACTACCGGGCACCTCTTCGCATTGCAAGATAAATAGATCAAGTTGGCCAAAAAACCCAAATATCGGAGAAGAAATACGAGGCTATAAGAGATCATGCATATAAGAGATCAAAGAAACTCAAATAACTTTCATGGATTTAAAAAGATATAACGGATCATAAACTCGAAGTTCATCAGATCCCAACAAACACACCGCAAAAAGAGTTACATCATATGGATCTCCAAGAGACCATTGTATTGAGAATTCAGCGAGAGAGAGAAAGCCATCTAGCTACTAACTACGGACCCGAAGGTCTACAAAGAACTACTCACGCATCATCGGAGAGGCACCAATGGAGGTGGTGAACCCCATCCGAGATGGTGTCTAGATTGGATCTGGTGGTTTTGGACTCTGCGGCGGCTGGATGAATATTTCGTCGACTCCCCTAGGGTTTCTGGATTTTTGGTGTATTCATAGAGCAAAGAGGCGGTCCGGGGGGCACCCGAGGTGGGCACAACCCACCAGGACGCGCCTGGGCCTCCTGGCGCGCCCTGGTGGGTTGTCCCCTCCTCGGGACTCCCCCAGGTGCAACCAGGGCCCGTTGTGTTCCTTCTGGCCCATAAAAAATCATCGTGGGGTTTTGTGGCATTTGGACTCCGTCTGATATTGATTTCCTGCGATGTAAAAAACATGGAAAAAACACCAACTGGCACTTGGCACTATGTCAATAGGTTAGTACCAAAAAATGATATAAAATGACTATAAAATGATTATAAAACATCCAAGATTGATAATATAACAACATGGAACAATCAAAAATTATAGATACGTTGGAGACGTATCAGCATCCCCAAGCTTAACTCCTACTCGTCCTTGAGTAGGTAAGTGATAAAAACAAATTTTTTGATGTGGAGTGTTGTTTATCATGTCATATCATATTCTTTTTTTTATAGCATGAACATTTGGACTTTTATGTGATTCAAAGCAATAGTCTAGTTTTGACATAATAATTTAGATACTCAAGCATGTCAACAAGCAACCATGTCTTTCAAAATATCAATGCTAAAACAAGTTATCCCTAGCCCATCATGCTCAAACATTGATCCATTCATGAAACATACTCGAATATTAGCTACACCCAATACTTAAGTACGATCATATTGTCTCCTAGTTGGTGCTTTTATAAGAGAAGATGGAGACTCAAATTCAAAATAAAAATTGCATAAAGTAAAAGAAAGCCCCTTCACAGAGGGAAGTAAGGATTTGTAGAGGTGCCAGAGCTCAAAGCGAAAAAATAGAGATAAAAACATTTTGGGAGGTGTATCCATCCCACCAACGAAAATGACGTAGAGTTTCGAACACTTTCCATGCTAGATATGCCATAGGTAGTTCCCAAACAGAAAATAAAGTCCATTCCTTTTTCCACCATTCTTTCACTTTCCATGGCTACCCGTATCCATGGGTGCCCTCCATACCAACACATTCCAAGGAATTTATTATTTGACAACATAAAGTAAATTCATTTTTGCATTTCGGGACTGGGAATCCCTAAAACCTTTGCCTTACTCTCGTGCAATGACAAGTGAATAAACACTCATCGTGAGAATAACACATCCAACATGGAAAATATTAGCCACCCGTTACCATTCCGCGAGTGAAACAAACACACAAAAGAGAAGTTTATTTTGAAAATTAGAGATGGCACATGCAAATTTGCTTAGAACGGCAAAAGAATACCACATATAGGTAGATATAGTGGACTCATGTGGCAAAACTGGTTTAAAGGATTTTGGATGCACAAGTAGAGGTCATATTTAGTGCAAAATGAAGGCTAGCAAAAAGAATGAGAAGCGACCAACCAAGAAACGAATAATCTCATAAGCAAGCATTAAGCATAATTAACACCGAATAATGCACCACATGTAGGATATAATTTTCATTGCATGATTATTGACTTTCATGCATGCATAGGGAATCACAAACCTTAACACCAATATTCTTACTAGAGCACAATTACTCATCAACATAACTCACATATCACATCATCATATCTCAAAACTATTACTAAGAATCAAGTTTATTTTGTCCAATGATCTTCATGACATTTTTTCTTTTCTTTTTCTTTATCCTTCTTGGATATCTATCACTTTGGGACTAATTTTCATGTGTTGCTTTTCATAAGCTCAAACAAATATAAGTGAAGATCATGAGCATAATTCTTTTTCTTTCTCTCAAAATAATTTAAGTGAAGCAAGAGAGTATTTCTTCAAAAATACTAAGCACACCGTGCTCAAAAATATATAAGTGAAGCACTAGAGCAAGTCCTAGCTCATAAAAGATTTAAGTGAAGCATAGAGAGCAATTCTAACAAGTCATGATATAATTTTGGGTCTCTCAAATAGGTGTGTCCAGCAAGTATTGATGACTTAAAACACAAAATAAAACAAGCAAAGACTCATATTATACAAGACGCTCCAAGCAAAACACATATCATGTGACAAATAAAATATAGCCTCGAGTAAAATACCGACGGTCGTTAGAAGAAAGAGGGGATGCCCTCGATCCCCAAGCTTATTTGGTTGCTCATTCTTGGATAGTAGCTTGGGATGCCGGGGCATCCCCAAGCTTAGGCTCTTCTATCCTTCTTTCATCCATCGTAAGATAACCCAAAACTTGAAAACTTCAATCACACAAAACTCAAAAAAACCTTCGTGAGATCCGTTAGTGTAAGAAAAATAAATCACTACTATAAGTGCTGTACCAAACCAATTCATATTTTGTTTTTGTATTATATCTACTGTATTCCAACTTTTCTATGGCAAAAACTCATCAAAGAAAATCATAGAGCCATCAAAATAAGCACACAACAAAAGAAAACAGAATCTGTCAAAACAGAACAGTCTGTAGCAATCTCTGACTTTTGCGAATACTTCTCGAACTCCAAAAATTCTACGAATTAGGACGGCGAGGGTAATTTGTATATTAATCTTCTGCAAAACGAATCAGGGAAAAATCACTTTTCTGTGATTTATGAAAATTATTTTTGTGAGCGCGAAGTTTCTGTCTTTTTCAGCAAGATCAAACAACTATCACCCAAGAAGATCCTAAAGGCTTTACTTGGCACAAACACTAATTATAACACAAAAAACACAATCATAACAGTAGGATAATTGTGCTAACACTCAAGAACTGAAAGCAAAAAGCAAAAATAAAATTTATTCATTGGGTTGCCTCCCAACAAGCGCTATAGTTTTATGCCCTTAGCTAGGCATAAGGTAAGGATCTAAGTTTTGTCATATTTGGTTCGAGATCCATAAGATGCCCTCATGATTGATTCATAAAGTGGCTTAATTTTTGTTCTAGGAAAGTGTTCCATACCTTCCCTTAAAGGGAATTGGAACTTAATATTGCCTTCTTTCATATCAATCTCGGCACCAATAGTGTGTAAAAACGGTCTACCAAGAATAATTGGACAGGACGGATTGCAATCAATATCAAGAACAATAAAATCTATGGGCACATAATTCCTATTTGAAAGAATAAGAACATCATTAATTCTTCCCATAGGCTTTTTAATAGTGGAATCCGCCAAGTGCAAATTCAAAGAATATTCTTCAAGATTAGTAAGACCAAGCACATCACATAAATATTTCAGAATTGTAGAAACACTAGCACCCTAGTCACACAAAGAAAAACACTCATAATTTTTTATCTTGACTTTGATAGTAGGTTCCCATTCATCATGCAATTTTCTAGGAATTGATACTTCTAATTCCAATTTTTCTTCTAAAGCTTTCATCATAGCATCAACAATATGTTTAGTGCAAGCTTTGTTTTGTTCATAGGCATGGGGTGAATTTAGCATGGATTGCAACAAAGAAATACAATCAATCAAAGAGAAACTATCATAATTAAAGTCTTTGTAATCCAAAAGAGTGGGCACATCACTAGTTAAAGTCTTGACCTCTCCAAACCCACTTTAATCAATTTTCTCAACAAGATTTTCACCCTCCAAAATATTGGGACGCCTTCTACCTAAAGTTGACTCTTATTGAGTCCCTTTTTCATCAATCTTATCTTTACTAAACAAGGAATCAATAGAAGAAACACCAATCATTTTAAGATCTTCACCATTTTTGCAAGAATAATCACTAGAAAAAGTTTTCTCTAAAAATTCTCTTTTAGCTCTAAGAATAGCAGTTCTTTTCTTACTTTCATCCATAGAAACATAAAGAGCTTTAATTGATTCATCAACTTTAGGCACAAAAATTTTCAACTTGAGATTTTCCACATCATGAGCAATTCTATCAACACTTCTAGACAAATCATCAATCTTATTCAACTTTTCTTCTATGGAAGTGTTGAAAACTTTTTGCGTGTTGATAAATTCTTTAATATTATTCTCAAGATCAGAGGTATTCCTATTATTATTGTAAGATTGATTTCCATAGGAATTACAATACTTATTAGAGGAATTACTAGGAAAAGTCCTAGGATTAAAATTTCCTCTATAAGCATTGTTGTTGAAATTATTGCGAGAAATAAAATTCACATCAATGGCATCACTATTTTGCTCAATCAAAGTAGACAAAGGCATATCATTAAAATCAATAGGAGCACTTTTACTAGCAACCAATTTCATAAGAGCATCAACTTTATCACTCAAAGAAGAAATTTCTTCAACCGAATTAACTTTTTTACTAGTAGGAGCTCTTTTGGTATGCCATTGTGAATAATTTGCCATGATATTATCAAGAAATTTGGTGGCTTCACCCAAAGTAATTTCCATAAAAGTACCACCCGCGGCAGAATCTAAAAGATTACGAGAAACAAAATTCAACCCCGCATAAATTTTTTTTATGATCATCCAAAGATTTAACCCATGAGTTGGGCAATTCCTTAGCATCATTTTCATCCTTTCCCAAGATTGTGCAACATGCTCATGTTCAATTTGCTTGAAATTCATGATCTGGGTTCTAAGGGAAATAATTTTTGCGGGAGGAAAATACTTAGTGATAAAAGCATCTTTACACTTATTCCAAGAATCGATACTATTGCGAGGCAAAGAAGAGAACCAAATTATTGCAGAGGCACACAAAGAAAATGGAAATAATGTCATCTTGACCACATCATTGTCGACATCTTTTTTCTTTTGCATATCGCATAATTCCACGAAGGTATTAAGATGGGACGCGGCATCCTCATTAGGAGTACCGGAAAATTGGTCTTTCATAACAAGATTCAGCAAAGCAGTATTAATATCAGAAGTCTCCGCACTAGTGGCGGGAGGAGCAAGCGGAGTGCCAATAAAATCATTGTTGTTGGTATTTGAGAAATCACATAACTTGGTGTTCTCTTGAGTCATGATGACTACACAACAAGATTGCACTCAAAAACAGATCCGGCAAGAAAACGGCGAACGAAAAAAAGAGGCGAATAAAACGGCAATTTTTTGTGAAGTGGCGGAGAGGAAAACGAGAGGAAAATGGCAAATAATGTAAATTGCGAAGAGATGAGATTTGTTATTAGGAACCTGGTTATGTTGAAGATCCTCCCTGGCAACGACGCCAGAAATTCCTTTTGATTGCTCTCTAACTATAGAGCCAAAAAAGCTCCTGTCTGCTGGGACTACATCGGTATTTCCCCAAAGAGGAAGGGATGATGCAGCACAATGACGGTAGGTATTCCCCTCAGTGAAGAAACCAAGGTTATCGAACCAGTAGGAGAACCAAGCAACACAATGTAAACAACACCTGCACACAAATAACAACACCTCGCAACCCGACGTGTTTAAGGGGTTGTCAATCCCTTTCGGGTAATGATGCCAGAAATTGGTAATAGATTGAAATAATAGATCACAAATAAAATAAAGTGCAGCAAAGTATTTTTGTATTTTTGGTTTAATAGATCTGAATAAAAATGCAAAGAAAGTAGATCGCAAGGAAATATATGAGGAAGAAGACCCGGGGTCCGTAGGTTTCACTAGTGGCTTCTCTCGAGAAAGATAGCAAATGGTGGGTAAACAAATTACTGTTGGGAAATTGATAGAACTTCAAATAATTATGACGATATCCAGGAAATGATCATTACATAGGCATCACGTCCAAGATTAGTAGACCGACTCCTGCCTGCATCTACTACTATTACTCCACACGTCGACCGCTATCCAGCATGCATCTAGTGTATTAAGTTCATGGAAAAACGGAGTAATGCAATAAGAACGATGACATGATGTAGACAAGATCCGTTTATCTATTGCGTAGATATAGATCCCATCTTTTTATCCTTAGTAGCAATAATACATACGTGTCGGTTCCCTTTCTGTCACTGGGATCAAGCACCGTAAGATCGAACCCACTACCGGGCACCTCTTCTCATTGCAAGATAAATAGATCAAGTTGGCCAAACAAAACCCAAATATCGGAGAAGAAATACGAGGCTATAAGAGATCATGCATATAAGAGATCAAAGAAACTCAAGTAACTTTCATGGATATAAAAAGATATAACTGATCATAAACTCGAAGTTCATCAGATCCCAACAAACACACCGCAAAAAGATTTGCATCATATGGATCTCCAAGAGACCATTGTATTGAGAATTCAGCGAGAGAGAGAAATCCATCTAGCTACTAACTACGGACCCAAAGGTCTACAAAGAACTACCCACGCATCATCGGAGAGGCACCAATGGAGGTGGTGAACCCCATCCGAGATGGTGTCTAGATTGGATCTGGTGGTTTTGGACTCTGCGGCAGCTGGATGAATATTTCATCGACTCCCCTGGGGTTTCTGGATTTTTGGGGTATTTATAGAGCAAAGAGGCGGTCCGGGGGGCACCCGAGGTGGGCACAACCCACGAGGGCGCGCCCTGGTGGGTTGTCCCCTCCTCGGGACTCCCCCCAGGTGCAACCGGGGCTCGTTGTGTTCCTTCTGGCCCATAAAAAATCATCATGGAGTTTCATGGCATTTGGAATCCGTTTGATATTGATTTCCTGCGATGTAAAAAACATGGAAAAACAACAACTGGCACTTGGCACTATGTCAATAGGTTAGTACGAAAAAAATGATATAAAATGACTATAAAATGATTATAAAACATCCAAGATTGATAATATAAAAGCATGGAACAATCAAAAATTATAGATACGTTGGAGACGTATCAGGGCTCCTTCCCATTGGAAGAGCACAGACTCTAGGAGCGCTCCATGTTGTCGCAGATGGGCGCCTTTCCCTGGGAAGAGCACGACTGTAGGGTGCCCTCCCTGATGTCGCAGATGGGATCTTTCCCCTTGGAAGAGCCAGAGAGGGTGCCCACCTCGTGGATGCCGTCGATGAGGTATGACTTGGCAGCTGAGGATTCCAAGCCAGCTCGCAGAACGTGTCCGTCCGAAATGACAAAAGGGGCTTGATGGCGATGAAGGATGGCAAATCCTTGACAGCGAGCCAGAGGAGATCAGCGCAAGGGCCATCGATGAGATCGACGACGGTTGAACCCGAGGGGTTGGGGTGGGCCACTTAACCTGTGACATAGCCCGTGTCAGGCAGTCGCTGTCGACGATCTCGATGTCATAGCCGGCGTCTGCGACATACCCGCATACTCTAGCCCGCTGATTGAGAGCGTGCGGCCAGCCATCGTAGTCAGCTTCCTCGGCAGCTGCTACTTGTGAACTAAGTGGGGATTTTCCCGAAGAGTAGAGGATGATGCAGTACAATAGAGAAAAGTATTTCCCTTAGTTAAGAACCAAGGTTATCAATCCAGTAGGAGAACCAAGCAACAACTTGTTAGCAGCACCTGCACACAAAAACAAATCCTTGCAACCCAACGAGAACAAGGGGTTCTCAATCCCTCGACGATCACGAGCAAGATTAAATTGTATATTTTTTGATAGATAGAGGAGAAAAAATACAAAATAAAAGAAATAAAAGAAAAATCAGTAAGATATTTTTGGTTTTAATATATGATAAAAGATAGACTCGGGGTCGTAGTTTTCACTAGAGGTTTCTCTCTTGAAAATAGCATACGGTGGGTAAACAAATTACTGTTGGGCAATTGATAGAAAAGCAAATAATTATGACGATATCTAAGGAAATGATCATGTATAGGCATCACGTCCGAGACAAGTAGACCGAAATGATTCCGCATCTACTACTATTACTCCACACATCGTCCGAGACAAGTAGAACATTGAGGAGAACATTGTATTAAAGATAAAATAGAGAAAATAAGACATCTAGCTACTAACTGTGGACCCATAGGTCCATGGTAATCTACTCACACAACATCGGAAGGGCACCAAGGATGATGTAAAGCCCCTTCGTGATCGTTTCCCCCTCCGATAGAGTGCCGGAAAAGGCCTCTAGATGGGATCTCGTGTTCTGGAACTTGTGGCGGCGGAAAAAGTATTTCGTGGATTCCTCTATTGGTTTCACAATTTTAGAGAATTTATAGAGGCAGAGTTAGGTCAAATGGAGCCACATGGTCCCCGCAAGCCACCAGGCCGCACCCCACCCCCTGGGTGCACCCTGGTGCCTCGTGGGCCACTACTCCATATTCTTGTTCCCTCCCGAAGCTTCCAGGGTCTCTTATTGCCAGAAAACAATGACCGAAAAGTTTCATATAGATATCCATTGCCAGAAAACTCCACATAGATATGTGCATATAGATATGGAAATGAATCTCATGCACATCTCATCCAATTTGAGACTTGGTGGAGTTTCCCCTATATATTGGGTCAAAGAAAGAAAACATGCCAAAGGAACTACATGAAGTTAAAATGCATGCTCAAGACTTTCAAGAACCGATACCAAAATACAAGGAAAAACCAAGTGAAAAAGATACCAAATGGAGAAATCATCACTTGGAAGATATCATTAAAAGATACATCAAGGAATGAGATATCCATTGGAACACACAAAAAAAGATGTCAAACTCCCAAAGGAGAGGATGGTTCCAGACAAACCAAGCTCTCTACAAAGTTTCAAGATGGCACAAAGTACCCAAAGAAACGACTTGCCATCCACCAACACACACTTAATATGGATCACAAGATGAGTGTTTTATAGAAAATAGGATAGCTCCCCCACGAGTTGTGCATTATAGAGTATTTGCATTTGAATACAAAATGCACAAGGTGGGATCACCACTTTATCTATATCAAGAAACACTAGACAAGAACAAGACCACAACAAGATCCTCAAGTGGCACGGAAGGCAATGGGAGTTGACACAATTTAGGCAAGAGATAAAGCAAATAAAAGCAAAGGCCAAAGTAAAGATGATCAATAATTTCTACCACACAAGTGAGTACCAATTGTCAAAAGATAAGAAGTATTCGGAAGTAATTCCCGGTGGTAGATAGCAAGGATATCCGACATCATCTTCACACCAAACACAAGCAAATTGCAACTTGTAAATCTAACATGCCACCTAGGAACAAGATAATTTACAATATCAATTCTAGGTGAAAAAATCTCAAATGTACACATTTTCTAGGCTTGTAGTATGCACATAGCATATTATTCCCCCATAATGTGATACCAATAAAAACTTAACAAGAGGCAACAAGAGGATCCAAGAAGAGATGATTAATGGACTATTTAGAATTTGAATGTCTCATGAGAAGGTATGCCACATAGTGACTAGATAATCTTGTAATATCAATACTAGATGGTATTCCTCATGTACACACATTTATAGGATTGTGAGGTGCACAAAGCACATCACTCCCCCATAATGGGATATTCCATTAATCTCTCACAAGAGCCAACTAAGAAACAAACAAGATGAACAAAGGCTCAATGCACGACACACATGTATATGATGTGCAAACCAACATACACAAACTTGATTACTCAAGTTAAGCAAATTGGAAACACATCATATACAAACACACGCAAGGTACAGAACCAAAACATGCTAAGGGCAAGTAACTATCAATGTAAACAATTTAAGTACGAGTTACCGCAAGGAGGAACATTGGATGTAACATAGAAACTTGAGACTCCTAATGACTTGGCTTGAGATAATATGGATGATGAAGACCCCTCAAATCTTCATAATGTAGCCAAGTCTCCAATGCCCTCCAACAACACCTATTAATCAAGTTTGAGCTTGTTGGTCCCCAACCAAGTTGGGTCCTAAGAGGTTAGTCACAATAGGCTTGGCAACCCAAATGGTTCTTTTCTTGACACCATTTTGAGTACCAACAAACTTGGCAAACACATTGCCAACCTTATCCTTCCCAAGAGAATAGATATAATCAATAGTAATTGGGTTGGATAAGTTACCACTAGTGCATGAAGAAGCGAGGTGACCTTTCTCACGACATAGGTAGCAACGTCTACTCTTCACTTTCTTCTCACTTGATTTCTCAACTTGAGAAGCATTAGCTCGAGTTTTCTTGGGAAGAGGCCTTTCTTCAACTTAAGGTCGAGCATGAGAGTGAACTTGTGGCCTCTTCCCTTGTTGCTTGTCACTAATGGGCTTCTTCTTCAATGGGTAAGATCTAACATGATGCCCTTCTACTTTGCACTTGAAGCAAACAATCTTGGCCGAATTCTTGACTTGTTCTTGGCCCTTCTTTTTGTTCATCTTGGACTTCTTCTTCTTATTGGAGTTGAATCCAAGTCCACCTTTGTCATTGGGGGATTTTTGCACACTCAAGATATTGTTGAGTGTGGCCTTCCCTTCATGACACTTTTCCAAGTCTTTCTTCAAAGAAGTGACTTGGGCCTTGAGCTCTTTGATTTCCTCTACACGGTTAGTCGCAACGAAAGCACTAGAGGAAGTATAAGCTTCATCGTTAGAGCAAAAAGGCAAGGAAAGCAATTCATCACAAGATGTACCAATGTTATGCATGGATGAATCACGAGGACTAGCACAAGGCAATATAGCATTTTGACTAAAATTAGTGCTAGTATCCACATGAGGCTCACTAGATGTTACCTTAGAAATCATGCCCTCATGAGCTATCTTTAGCACATTATGGGATACTAGAAGATCATCATGAGAGCTTGAGAGCTTTTCATGGCTTTCTTCCAATTTCCCATAATTGCTACATAGCAACTCAAGTTGAGCCCGTAGCTCAACATTCTCCTTCAAAATGTATGCTTCACAAGTAATAGAATTAGTAGCACAAGCATCATCATTAACAACAAGAGGAGAAGGCAACTTGGAAAGCTCTTTTAAATAAGAAGCTTCAAGTTGAGCATGAGACTCGGTGAGTTTGATGAGCTCACCCTTGATGACCCTTGAGCCATTTTCGAGGTGCTCAAAATCCTCAAGGAGTCTATCATGAGTAACTTCAAGCTTAGCATTTTTAGTTTCAAAAACATTGGCCACCTCAAGAGCTCTATCATTAGATTCCTTCACTCTAGATAATTCTAGAGCAAAAGTCTCCTCAAGAGAATCCTTGGTGGTTTGTTCAAGTTCAAGAGCTTGAGAGAGGTCCGGAATCTCATTAGCGTAATCACGCTCATGACCTTCCATTTTATCAATGGTGACCTCATGCTCCTCAAGACGAGATTCCAACTCATCAATATATTTCTTGCTCTCAATAGCAATCGACATGATTTCCATGAAATTGGAACGAGAAATTTTATTCTGAAGAAGAGCTTTAAAAATCATCTCCCCCTTAATTTTTAAGGAGACCACATCATCATTCTCTTCATCATAATCGACATAATCATCACTCTTGCCATCATCAATATCATCACAAGATATATTGGGATTCAAAGTGGGAGATACCTTTGAAGCCTTGGCCATAAGGCAAAAAGCAATAGATGATGATGTAGGATCCCTTGAAGCACCATTCAAGACCACATCTTGTTCCATGGAGTGTTGGGTTTCCTCTACATTGTTAGCACAACAACTCGAGGAAATACATGCATTTTTATCATGGCAACAAGATATAGCAAGCATATCATCATGAGATTTAGTCAAGCAATTTCTACATGATATGCAAGGACTATCAACACAAGCATGTGAAACATTTGGAGTGATCGAAGTGCTAAAGTCCAAAGATGAAGCATTGCAATAAGAAAGTGATGAAGGATTATCAACAATAAGCCCACTATCATCATTGCAATGAACACCACTACTCACCATGTCATTACCTTGTGGCAAACCACATGTAGGTGAAGTAGAAGAAGTTGAGAACGCAACACGGCCGGAGGTGGAGGGAGAACGATCATCCTTACAAATCTTGGACACACCATATTTATCTTGAAGCTTTGTCCACAACTCATGAGCATCCCGGGACGACATGAGTTCAAATATAACTACATTGATCAAAGCATCGAAAAGCACATTAGAAGCTTGAGCATTGAGATAAGAGTTTTTCTCATCCTCTAAACATAAGCTTTGGGGATCCTTTGGAGGAGAAAAACCCATATCTACAATTCGCTCTAAATTTGGGTCCATGACCCTAAAGAGATTAAGCATGCGAATTACCCAAACATCAAAATTTATGCCATCGAAACTAAGAGTGTCAGAGAATTCTAATCCCCTAGTCGACATCTTTACTCTCTAGGCGGTTAAGCCCAACATAGAGAGACGAGGCTCTGATACCAATTGAAAGATCGAGGATGTCGCCTAGAGGGGGGGGGGGTGAATAGGCGCTTTAAAATAATTACGGTTTAGGCTTGAACAAATGCGGAATAAACCTAGCGGTTAATTTGTCAAGCACAAAACCTAAAAAAACTAGGATCACCTATGTGCACCAATAACTTATGCTAAGAAAGATAAGCAACTATGTGATAGCAAGATATATGACAAAGAACAATATGGCTATCACAAAGTAAAGTGCATAAGTAAAGGGATCGGGTAAGAGATAACCGAGGCATGCGGAGACGACGATGTATCCCGAAGTTCACACCCTTGCGGATGCTAATCTCCGTTTGGAGCGGTGTGGAGGCACAATGCTCCCCAAGAAGCCACTAGGGCCACCGTAATATCCTCACGCCCTCGCACAATGCAAGATGCCGTGATTCCACAAAGGGACCCTTGAGGGCGGTCACCGAACCCGTACAAATGGCGACCCTTGGGGGCGGTCACCGAACCCGTACACTTTGGCAACCCTTGGGGGCGGTCACCGGTACCCGTCAAATTGCTCGGGGTGATCTCCACGACCTAATTGGAGACCCCGACGCTTGCCCGGAGCTTTACACCACAATGATTGAGCTCCGAACAACACCAACCGTCTAGGGCGCCAAGGCACCCAAGAGGAACAAGCTCTAGGGTGTCCAAACACCCAAGAGTAACAAGCTCAAGGGTACCAAGCACCCAAGAGTAATAAGCTTCTCAACTTGTAACTTCCACGTATCACGTGGAGAACTCAAACCGATGCACCAAATGCAATGGCAAGGGCACACGGAGTGCCCAAGTCCTTCTCTCTCAAATCCCACCGAAGCAACTAATGCTAGGGAGGAAGATGAGAGGAAGAACAAGAAGGAGAACACCAAGAACTCCAAGATCTAGATCCAATGGGTTCCCCTCACATAGAGGAGAAAGTGATTGGTGGAAATGTGGATCTAGATCTCCTCTCTCTTTTCCCTCAAAAACTAGCAAGAATCCATGTTGGGATTGAGAGTTAGCAAGCTCGAAGAAGGTCAACAATGGGGGAAGAACACGAGCTCAAAAGATAAGGTTCAATGAGGAAGAAGACCCTCTTTTATAGGTGGGGAAAAATCCAACCGTTATGCTCACAGCCTGCACAGAGCGGTACTACCGCTCCAAGAAGCGGTACTACAAAAATACTTCCGTGACTACCTCCGCTGAGCAAAACACGAGATTTTTGGTCCGGAGCGGTACTACCGCTCAGGAGCCACGGTAGTACAGCTCTGGAGCGGTACTACCGCTCAGGAGCCGCGGTAGTACCGCTCTGGAGCGGTAGTAAAAATTTACATCAGCTCTAGTCGCGGTAGTACCGCTGCAGCCTTTACCAAAACAGCCACAACTTTTGCAAACGGACTCCGAATTCAACGAAACCAAGTTTGTTGGAAAGCTAACGACATGGGATAACACAATATTGATAGAAATATCAATAAGAAGCAAATGAGAAAAGGCCCATAAGAAAATGGCGAGAACCCTTCCTTGGATAAGACCGGTAAAACCTCCAACACCGAAAACATCATAGAAGACGCATGCGAACTCCGTTTTCGATGAACTCAAGCTTGTCATCAAGATGACCATAAGCTCTAAGACTCACAAAGAGAACCAAACAAGAACCAAGAAACATGATGCAAGGATGCAATGGTTTGAGCTCTCTACTAACGATACGATCAAGCTACCAACTCGAGAGCCCCCCTTGATAGTACGGCAAACGATCCTATAACCCGGTCTCCCAACTACCACCACGAGACCGGTAAAATAGAAAACCTATCAAGGGTAAACCTTTGCCTTGCACATGGTCCACTTGAGCTAGATGATGACGATCTTGACTCCCTCAAGTTGGACCACCTTTCTTGATTGTGTTGGCTCGATGAAGACTAGATGATTGCTCCTCCATAGTCCACAATGGGTGAGCCACTCTTCGGCACATCTTCACAAGTCCATTGACACCACAATGGATGGCAAGATTCAAGCACTTGATCTCTTTGTGATGCTCCACTTGAACTTGCACACGACAATCTTGATGATGATCACCACTTGATGTCATCCTTTCCTTGGGTAGTATGATATCTTCCTCTTGACGCAAGCCCATGGACACGTACCTAACCCCACAAAGAACTCTCACATAGACCATGGGTTAGTACACAAAGTGAAATGGACAATGCTTACCATACCATGGGATCACTTGATCCCTCTAGGTACATCTTCTACGCTTTGTGAGTTGATCAACTTGATTCACTCTTGACTTAGTCTTGATCAACCTTGAATCTTTCCAACTCTCTTCATTTGGATGATGTCTTGAAGGTAAACATGAATGATCACACAATCTTCTTCTTCAAGACATGCTTGCAATAAGCTCAACACTCACATGACCAATCTTTGGATAATTCCTTAATAGCACCTTGTTCAACTCATAAACTCCTTGAAACCAACACATGGACTTCAAGAAAAAGCCCATGGAAAAAACCTTCAAATATAACTCAAGGCAACCATTAGTCCATAGAGATTGTTATCAATTACCAAAACCAAACATGGGGGCACCGCATGTTCTTTCAAATAGTCTATAATTTGACATGAAGACATCAATACTCAAGCATACTAACAAGCAACCATGTCTTTCAAAATACCTACACTAAAGGAAGTTATCCCTAGCCTATTACGCTCAATCATTGATCCATTCATGAAACACACTCAACATTAGCTACATCCAATGCAAAAGTATGACAATTGTGCTCTCTAGTTAGTGCTTTATAAGAGAAGATGGAGACTCAAAATAAAAATAAAATTGCATGAAAGTAAATAGATAGGCCCCTCGCAAAGGGAAGCAGAGATTTGTAGAGATGCAAGAGCTCAAGGCTTAAATTAGAGATAAAATTATTTTGAGAGGCATGCTTTTTCTGTCAACGAAAACGACCAAGAATTCCCAATATCTTCCATGCTAGACAAATTATATGCGGTTCCCAAAAAAAATTATTTCCTTTCCACCATTCTTTCATAATCCATGGCTAGCCATACAAATGGGTGCCTTCCATACCAACACTTTCCAAGGAATTTATTATTATCATCATATTATATGCTTTTTCATTTCAGGATTGGGCGTCCCTATTACCTGCGACACTCTTGTGCAATGACAAGTGAATAAATACTCATCGTGAGAATAAAATACATAGCATGGAAAATATTGGCCACCCCCTACCGCTTCATGAGTGGTACGGGCACACAAAATGGAAATTCATTTTGAAAAATTAGAATTGGCACATGCAAATTTACTTGGAACGGCATGGAAATACCGCATATGGGTAGGTATGGTGGACTCATTTGGCACAACTTTGGGTTTAAGGAGTTGGATGCACAAGCAGCATTCCCACTTAGTACAAATGAAGGCTAGCAAATAGATTGAGAAGCGACCAACCAAAAGTGAAAACGGTCATAAGCATGCATTGAAAATAACCAACACTGAATAATGCACCATAAGTAGGATATAACTTCATTACATAACAATTGACTTTATGTGCGTGCATAGGGAATCACAAACCTTAACACCAATATTCTTACTAAAGCACAATTACTCACCAACATGACTCACCTATTACTATCTCCATATTGCAAAACTATTGCAAGGAATCAAGTTTATCATATCCAATGATCTATATGAAAGTTTTTATTATATCCCTCTTGGATATCCATCACTTTGGGACCAAATTCATATCTTGTGCAAATTACCATTGCTATTATCAACTCTCAAAAAGATATAAGTGAAGCATGAGAGTGCAAATATTTCTTCAAAATTTAATCTTATCATCTCTCAAAATAATATAAGTGAAGCATTAGAGTGTATGTATTTCTTTAAAATATAATCTTATCAACTCTCAAAATAATACAAGTGAAGCATGAGATTGCATGTAATTCTTTAAAATATAACCACCGTCGTGCTAAAAAATATATAAGTGAAGCACTAGAGCAACTGCCTGGCTCAAAAGATTTAAGTGAAGCACATAGAGTATTCTAGCAAATCATGATAAACGTGTTGCTCTCTCAAATAAGTGTGTTTAGTAGAGATGATTGTGACAAACTAAAAAGCAAACAAAGCGAAGACTCATATAATACACGACGCTCCAAGCCAAACTCATGGTATGTGACGAATAAAAATACAGCTCCGAGTAAAATTATCGATATTTGGTAGAAGAAAGAGGGGATGCCTTCCGGGGCATCCCCAAGCATAGTTGCTTGGGAGTCCTTGAATATTACCATGGGGTGCCTCGGACATCCCCAAGCTTAGGCTCTTGCCACTCCTTATTCCTTCATCCATCATGATCTCACCCAGAACTTGAAAACTTCAAACACGCAAAACTCAACAAAACCTCGTGAGATCCGTTAGTATAATAAAGCAAATCACTACTTTAAGTACTGTTGCAAACCCATTTATATTTTATTTTTGCATTACACTAAATTTTCCATGGCTTATACCTCGGATACAATCCATAGTTTCATCAAAACAAGCAAAACAATGCATCGAAAACATAATCTGTCTGAAACAGAATAGTCTGTAGAAATCTGAACATTGACCATACTTTTGTAACTCCAAAAAATTCTGAAACGTTAGGATAACGTGTGAAATTTGTATATCAATAATGTCTAAAAATTTCAGAATTTTATCATGCTCCAGTAAATTTTAAAAATTCTGCTACTGGATGCAAAAGTTTCTATTTATGCACAGGATCAAAGCAACTATCACCCAAATCATCCCAAAGACTTTGCTTGGCACAAACACTAATTGAAACACTAAAACACAATCATAACAGTAGCATAATTGTGTGATTATTGAAAAAGAAAAAAGAAAGAAAAAATTAAAAAGATAACTATTGGGTTACCTCCCAACTAGCGTTATCGTTTTACGCCCCTAGCTAGGCATAATGCATAGTTTCAAGTGTTGTCATCTCTCTTCTTTTCATTCAAAGATGTGTTTTACTTGGGAGATTTTTCAAAGGTAATATGAAACACATCATCCATAGGAATTTTAGCATTAGCAATTTTTCCATCCGCAAATCCCCCTGGATTACCGGCTACAATTCAAGAGTATTGACTATGAAAACTTGCTGGATTATATTCAAAGGAGGGACTTCCATTTTAGTATTCTCATCAAAGATGTGGTCATTGCAGAACAAATACCTTAACAAATAATCACTGTTGTAAAGGATCTCATCTATCACCGGTTTTTCATGGTTCACACCATAAAAATCAAATATTTCTCTAGCTTCTCGAACTATGTGATCAAATTCATTAATAAGGACAAGGGTAGCTATCTTTTTAGCTCTAGGATTTTTTATAACTGGGAACTCATAAAACAATCTTTGCAAAGTAGGATGAGTGTGAATAAATCTTCTCTCAAGTTTAAGAACAAGTGCAAAAATAGCCTCAACATAATTTTTGGTTCTTGTAGGTATAGGAGCATCATCACAAGTCAAAGTTCCAATGCAATTACTTGGATGGCATCTTTTCCTATAACATTCCCTCTTCCCAACACAAAAGTTTTAGCATCAAGATTAGTAGAACTTCAAATTTTAGGAGTTCTACCATCATCCGTTTCTGTCATACCAAAATCACTCATGATAATAGTTTCAAACGAGCAAACAAGAAAACACGCAAAAAGGCAAATGATTTTTTTTGTATTTTTATAGAACTTTTTAGAAGTGGGGGAGATGAAAACAAGAGGAAAATGGCAAATAATATAAATGCAAGGATATGAAAGTTTATGCGAAGGTACTTGATAGTTGTTGATGATGTCTTCCCGGCAACGGTAAAGAAATTTTTCCTGCTACTTGTGAACTGCGTTGGAATTTCCCCGAAGAGGAGAGGATGATGCAGTATAGTAGAGATAAGTATTTCCCTCAGTGAACAACCAAGGTTATCAATCATGTAGGAGAACCAAGCAACAACTCGTTAGCAGCACTTGCACACAAACAACAAATCCTTGCAACCCAACGCGAACAAGGGGTTGTCAATCCCTCGACGCTCATGAGCAAGATTAAATTGTATAGTTTTGGATAGATAGATTAGAAAAAAATACAAAATAAAATAAATAAAAGAAAAACAAAGCAAGATATTTTTGGTTTTAATATATGATAAAAGATAGACCCCGGGGCCATAGTATTCACTAGAGGCTTCTCTCTTGAAAATAGCATACGGTGGATAAACAAATTATTGTTGGGCAATTGAGAGAAAAGCAAATAATTATGAAGATATCCAAAGCAATGATCATATATAGGCATCACGTCCGAGACAAGTAGACCGAAACAATTCTGCATCTACTACTATTACTCCACACATCGACCGCTATCCAGCATGCATCTAGTGTATTAAGTTCATAGAAAACGGAGTAACGCCTTAAGCAAAATGACATGATGTAGACAAGATAAACTCACGTATGAAATAAACCCCACCTTCTACCCTTAATAGCAACGATACATGCGTGTCATGTACCCTTCTATCACTGGGATTAAGCACCACAAGATCGAATCCATTACAAAGCACCTCTCCCATTGCAAGAAAAATCAATCTAGTTGGCCAAACCAAATCAATAGATCAGAGAGAATTACGAAGGTACATTAATCATGCATAAAAGAGTTCAAAAAAAACTCAAATAATATTCATGGATAGATCTGATCATAAACTCACAATTTATCGGATCCCAACAAACACACTGCAAAAAGTCATTACATCGAATAGATATCCAAGAACATCGAGGAGCACATTGTATTAAAGATAAATAGAGAGAAGAAGCCATCTAGCTACTAACTATGGACCCATAGGTCCGTGGTAAACTACTCACGCATCATCGGAAGGGCAGCAAGGATGATGTAGAGCCCCTCCGTGATCGTTTCTCCCTCCAGCAGAGTGCCGGAAAAGGCCCCCGGATAGGATCTCATGGGTCTGGAACTTACCACAGTGGAAGAAGTATTTCATGGACTCCTCTATTGGTTTCACGATTTTAGAAAATTTATAGAGGCGGATTTAGTTCAAATGAAGCCACATGGGCCCCACAAGCCACCAGGGCCCGCCCCACCCCCTTGGGCGCGGCCTGGTGCCTCATGGGCCATTGCTCCATCTTCTCATCCCCTCTCGAAGCTTCCAGGGTCTCTTATTGCCAGAAAAAAATCTCCAAAAAGTTTCGTGGCATTTGGACTTTGTTTGGTACTGATATTCTGCAAAACCAAACACAAGCAAAAAAATAGCTACTGGCACTGGGCACTAAGTTAGAAGGTTAGTCCCAAAAATTGATATATAATTTCTTAAAAGTGTACATAAAACATCCAAGATTGATAATATAATAGCATGGAACAATAAAAAATTATAGATACGTTGGAGACGTATCAGCAGCTACCTCGCTGACGTTGGGCGAAGAGGTCGCGATAACCCTCTTTTGGGCCATTCGCTCCTTGAGCTCCCCTCGAAGCATAACTGGGCTTATGCTGCGATTCTTTGGAGTGGGGGAGGGGGATGGGGATGGGGATCTAGGGAAAGGGGCTGTTTCGCAGGCGTCATCTAAGAAACTCAGGGCAGCGAGGGTATGGAGATAGGTGGGTAACCAACACGGGCAGACCGACAGAGGCTGATGATGGATGCGGCGCGGTGGCGGTGACCTAACTAGGGTTTCGAGTGAGGGAGGGGTGGTGTGTTTGTGTGAGCGGAGGTTTTAGGGTGTGTGTGTGGAGGGGGCCAAGGTGGTGTTTGAGGAAATGCTACTGCTGCAGAAAAATTTTACTAGGCGGGAGAAAAATGCAGGGGCTACTGAAAATTTGGATGAAGGGATTGAGAAATAAACATCGTACACGGTCCCAACATAATAATCATGTGCTATCAAACAGAAACACCCTCCAGGCGGGTAGATATTTTCGAGATTGCGAGGGAAGCATGCAGGAGCGGGAGCAACAAACATTGCACACGGCCCAAACATAAATAATCGTGTGCTATCAAACAAAATAACCCTCTAGGCAGGCAGATATTTTTGAGATTGCGAGGGATGCACGCATGAGTAAAATGCCGAGGCAACTAAAAATTTGGATCAAGGGATTGAAGCAGAGTGGGAGCAACAAACATCGCACATGGTCCAAACATAATAATCGTGTGCTATCAAATAGAAAAACCCTCCAGGCGAGTAGATATTTTCGAGATTGCGAGGGAAGCATGCGGGAGAGGGAGCAACAAACATCGCACATGGTCCAAACAGAAATAGTTGTGTGCTATCAAACAGAAAAACCCTCCAGGCGGGTAGATATTTTTGAGATTGCGAGGGAAGCCTCGTGGAGCCTAGTCTAATGTGCTGATGTGCGTGCCATGGGCACGTGCGTTGCACACGAGTAGTTTGAGGGAACTGTGTCTGTTGCATCTACAATCGCATATGATTGCTCCATGTGTCTCGTCTGCTATATATAAATTTGGCAAATAGAACGCGAAAAAGGGTCCTCGCAACCCAGAGAACCCCGACATCACGGAGGTTCATGATGTACGAAGTAGTCCCCCCCCACACACACACACTTCGAGTCGGTGGGAGGGCATCTCACCAAGACCATTATAACACAGACCAAGAATAATACACCTTAGTAACCTCTCTCATTGTCGCACGAGGTGATGGACGTCCACCCGGCCCCACAAACGATGGGCTTGCAGCCGATAATCATGTGATGGAGTGCCCAAAGAAAATCGGCGCCTGCATGTGGCCCAAACATACATATGGAAGTGTTGTGTGGTGTTTGAATACCCAATGCACAACTTTGATGTGGCACCGTGCCTTGGAACCGGAAAGTCCCCACATGGGGCGAGGGTTCACTACACGTAATATGTCGCACGTACCTCCACCCCTAGTTAGAGCCGATGAGAGGGATTCATGCGTACGCGTGAGCTGAAATTTTGGCCGGTAGTCTCACCATAACCTACTGTAACACGAACGAAGAATCCACATTGGTAACCTCTCTCATTGTTGGTCGAAGTGATGATGATGGACATCCACACGTGCCCACGAATGGGCTTCCGCCGATGACCATGCGAGGGAGTGTCCGAAGACAAACCACCACATGCATGTGGCCCAAACATACCCAATGCACAACTTTGATGTGGCACATGCTAATTTGGAACCGCAAAGTCCCCACACGGAGTGAGGGCATGACGCGTACGTAGTATATGCCCCACTCCCCACTTCGAGCCTGTGAGAGGGATTATTACTTCAAGCATGTATACACGTGCGCTATTAAACTTTGGTCTGGAATCTCACCATGACCTACCGTAAAATGAACCAAGAAGAATCCACCTTGGTAACCTATCTCGTTGTCGGTCGAAGTGATGGACGTCCATGCGGGCCCGTGAATGGGCTTGCCGTCGATAACCACGCGAGGGAGAGTGTCCAAATACAACCACCTCCTGCATGTGTCCCGAACATTGAATACCCAATGCACAACGTGTACGTGGCACCTTCCTCAGAAACCATAAAGTTCCCACACTGAGCGAGGTCCAGGACATGTCGTGTGCTGCCCCCCCACTACGTCGATCTGAGGGGAGGGATTCATGCGTACACATGCGCTCGAACTTAACTATATGCAATATTCTCAGCATGACCTACCGTAAGACAAATTGAAAATTAATCCCCTCCTAGGTCAAATTAACCTCTCTTGTTGTTGGTCAAATTGATGGACCAAGTGGGCCCATAGATGGAAGCATCACCAGTAACCTCTTGAGTGAGTGCCAGAGGACGACCACCACTTGCACGTGGGCCAAGCATATGTATGGAGGTGTCGATGCTTGAATATGTACCCAATGCACAACTTTGATGTGGCACCTGCCTCGGAAACCATAAAGTCCCCACATGGAGCGCGAGGTTCACAACGCGTAGTATATGTTCCCCCCACTTTGACGCATACTATATATACTCCTATGTCCCGTAACACAAACCGGCCAAAAATAATCCTCCTTGGTCAAATTAACCTCTCTCGCCGTAGGTCAAGGTGATGGACCTCGCGGGCCCATAGATGGAGTTGTCGCCGATAACCGAGTGAGTGAGTGTCCTAGGATAACCACCGCCTACATGTCGCCCAAATAGGTGTTGTGTGACGTTTGAATATACTCAATGCACAACTTTGATGTGCCTGCTGCTTCGCAAATCGAAAACACCCCACATGGAGGTGCACGCGATGTAGTTCCCCTCACTTTGAGTCGGTGGGTGTAATTCACATGCACGCACGCACTAGAACTTTGGTATGGAATCTCACCATATATAGTATATACGCACTGTAACACATGACAATGAATCCACCTTCCGTCTAATGCCTCCCGCTGTCGGTCAAAGTGATAACCTGCACGGGATAACGAATGGGCGTATCACAGATAACCACACGAGGTAGTGTCCGAGAACCACCACTGCATGAATGTGGCCCAATCATATGTTTGAAAGGGTTGTGTAATGTTCTAAATACCAATTCACGACTTTGATGTGGCACCTTCCAAACAAACTGGTCAATCCCACATGGAGGTTCATGAGCACGTATATTATGCCGGACCCCCCAACCCATCACACCACCACCGCCACTTCGAGGCATGTCAAAAAAATTCCGCAGTGAACATGTAAACAAAGGAGTGTCGTGTTAAAATTTGAAAAAAAATCAGAGATCATTTAGACGTTTTGATACATTGATTGATTTCCTAGGAATTTAAAGTGTAAAAATCGAATTTGAACTACATGCACACGCGATAGTGCACCAACATGGATTGGAAAATCATGTGTGTGTCCTTGGGTGCATGTTTAGTCCTCATGCAAGAAACGGCAAGAAATTTCAAACATTGAGAATCTTGTTTTTTAAATTCCAGTAAATCCAAAACTCAGTTGAAATTTATGAAACTTGTCGTGCTATCATGGTATGAAGCAAACTGTATTATTGTTTTTTTATCAGATTTGAGACAATTTTTTTGACACAACAGATTCAAGACAAGTTTTGATATAAGCTTATTACAAATGCGAGATTATTAATAGTTGGAACACAATATCACAAACAGTTTGTTTATTTAAATTGTGTGCGTTAAACCAACAATCTACGTACCATGCTTCGGTTAAGTAATAAATCGGTAGAATTAATCCTCAAAAAAGAAAAACAATATACATGCCGCCATGCGTCCCACATGCCGTGCGAGCACGTATGATTTGACGGGAGGCATGCGAGCAGCCCGCCGCGCAGGCTCAATAGGAGTCGTGCGAGCAACTGTGTGAAATGACGATAGGCATGCGAGCAGTCCGCTGCGCAGGCTCATCGGGAGGCGAGCCAGCCCTTTGACCGCCGCCCGCCTCGCTCCCGCTGCTCCATACTAATGGCGCCCTTGCCGTTGGTTATAATAGGCGATTGCACCCCCAATTCTCGCTACACACACAATCCTCTCTCCCCACTTGCATCCTCCACGCCGTCCTTAGTGGTCACCGCCATCTAGAGTGTATGAGGATGCTGCCAAAGAGCGCCATCGTAGGGAGTGGCAACGGTGGGGCTGGTGAAGCACCAGCACAATCCATGAAGCTGGGCACAGAGTTTCTGTCACCGCCAACGAGGTCTCGCGTGGGCGGAAACGCAACCTTGACGCTGTCACCACCGTCGTGCTTCCCTAGCGTGAGCCAGAGGCCCACAACGACTCCGGTAATGACTCCGACTCCGATGGAGAACCGATCAGTCATCTATACCCATTTCTGTGGCAAATATATCCTAGGTTTTCTCTGGTTATTCCCCCCTTTTGGAATAGAAATGATATGGTTATGTTCTCTCAGTCCATGAAATCAGAGTAAGATTCACTAGATCTGTGTAGTGTATTGTTTGTTTGAATGGTATCCGTCAGGGGTTAGTGATTAATTGTTTGTTACGTACAAATGGTTTTTGCTAATAATATGACTAGGGTTAGTGTTCGTGCTAGTAATTCATAGCCAGATCTTGAGAATTGATTTTGAATGTCGTACACAAATGTTTGTGCCATTTTTTTTCAAATTAGTATGTACACAGATAAGGCTCCGGCCAGCGCCACCGCCGGTTGTAGATCCTGCACCTGGCAGCGCGAGCAGATGCGGCCATGCCCCTTGGATCTGAGGAACCCGTAGAATCTCAGGCGGACCGCATCAGTGATATGCCAGACACCCTCCTTGGGGAGATCATCTCCCTTCTCCCCACCAAGGATGGCTGCCGCACACTCGATGGTGCACTCTGTGGCGCGCCGCACCTCTTAATCTTGACTGTCATCAACTATCTGTCGTTCATGATTCTAAACTCCCCAGAGCATCATCTCCTCCCACCAGGGCTTCGTTTAACGCCTCTGTATCCCGGCATGCTACCTACTGTACATACCCTACACGATGGATGCCTGGCTGACATCCCATGAATTCAGAAAACTCCAGCAGCTTGATTTCTACCATTACTAAGAAAATAGCATACCACGAACCGATGTATCTGTGCCCTCACCACCGATGTCCATCTTGTGGTTTTCCTCCTTTGTCCACACCGCCACCTTGGCCCGGTGCCATCTAGCAGACAATCTGGTACAAATGCTTCGACTCCCACTGCTAAAAAAACTTGCGCTTGTGGTGCTTGATCTGTTGGAGGCCTACTACGCATCATCATCCACTCCAGCTTCCCTGCCCTAGAGCGCTTGCTGCTTGTTTTTAGAGAACAAATCCGTATCCGTTGTCTCCAAATAAAGTGGCCTCACCTTGTAAGCATTGCAATTTGATTTAAGGATAGGATTTCATCATCAAAGATACCCCTTCACTTCAAAGGTTGCTCCTTGATTACTGTTATGCACCTTCGCAAATAACTGTGGTCTCTATGCCTAAACTGGAGACCTTGGGTGTAATTCGTGATCTGTTTAAAGGTTTTAAGATGCTATTTGGCTCCATACATATTCAAGTACTGTATATTATCATCTACACTTTTGTAATCATAAGCTTCATTTTCATTTGTGCCCATAAGTTTTATATCATCTTGGAATAGACTTTTGGTACTAATATTATGTTCTATGCTCAATGAAGAGTTTGTCCATGGATAGCCTATCAATGGTGCTGGATTCTGTCAAGACCTTACATATCAATATGTGGTGTTTTGATCTGGACATGATTATTGGCTTGTTGCGATGCTTTCCATGTCTGGAGAATTTGTATATAGAGGTGATGATTTCACGCACATTGAAAGCCCATATATAATGTACTAGAATTAACCGTTTAGCCGTCTCCCTTTGAACATACTCTTTTTTTAGGCATTAACTATTTTCAATCTTCATATCTATTTAGGCACTATCACATGGACAAAAAGGTATACCAATCGGTGGCGTAAGAAGCACCCGGATTTTCTCAGTTTTCATGACATTCTTTGAGAACAATAACGCTGGAAGGATATGCATCCAATCATGCAAACACTAGCTTTGTCACATTCTTCCTATTAAATGTGGGGGGTACTATTGTTCGTGAGGATTAAGTTTTTTAACAAAAACTTTCTCATGGATTGACACGTTGAACAACATAAAAAATAGGTTTCGGGTGAACAAAAGGGCTTCTAAACATGCTCGGCTTCTATTTACAACAACTTGTCTCCATGTACCAGTAGATTTTCTGGCCTGGGATCTTGATTTTATGGATCAGACCGATCTATTTAATTGTGACTGCTGAAATCTTTGGTTGAGTTAGATGTTATTGCTCTGTTCAATCTGGGTTTTGTCTAAACCTGATGAACAATTAATCCTCGTGCTTTTGTACCATTTGTAAGCTGTAGTTAGATGTTGTTGCCCTTTTCAACTAGGCTGTGACTCACATTTTCTTTCAAACAGGGCCAATGGCTTGCTATTTATTTAATTAAATGCCTACAATCATAAATGTATCCTTGGGGGAATGTTTAGGTCCCATGCAAGAAATGTAAATGAATTTCAAATGTCCGGACGTCGTGGTGCGGCCGAAAATATTGAGAAACTTGGTTTTTAAATTCCTGTAAATCCAAAACTCGTCTGAAAATCATTAAACTTGGCATGGTGTCTTGACATGTCACCAACATGCTGTGGTAAATATTTTTTTCCAATTTTGGGACAAGTTTTGGAATAAGTTTCTTGCAAACCGGAGCTTCTCTCAAGAAGCCTCATGGTTCCAATAGAAATGTAAATGAATTTCAAATATCTGGGCATCGTGGCGCGACCAAAAACATTGAGAAACTTGGTTTCTAAATTCCTGTAAATCCAAAACTCGCCTGAAAATCATTAAACTTGGCATGGTGTCTTGACATATCACCAGCATGATGTGGTAAAAAAATTGTCCGATTTTGGGACAAGTGTTAGTATAAGCTTTATTGCAAACCGGAGCTTCTCTCAAGAAGCCTCATGGTTCCGATAGGGAATGTGCACCTTTGTGGGAAAAATGACATACGCTACCTCTTCATGCCTTGATTTTTTTACAGAGGCAACATAACCAATAGGAGTGTCCTTCTAAAATTTGGAATTATTCTAGGTTTGTTTGGCCTTTTTTATACATTAATTGAGTTTTCTAGTCATTTAATGTGCATAATTAAAATTTGAAGTATATGCACATGCTCCAGTGCACCAAAATGGATTGAAGAATCATAAATGTGTCCTTGGGTGAATGTTTAGGTCCCATGCAAGAAATGGGAATGAATTTGAAACATATGGGCATTGTGGCTCGGCCGAAAACATTGAGAAACTTGATTTTTAAATTCCTGTAAATCCAAAACTCGCCTACAAATCATTGGAAACACAAGTATTATTAAAACCGTGGGCGTTCTACTAACCATCTATGTGCCGCCACATGTCCCCATTTATACTAGCTAGGAGGCATTGTGTGGAATAGGTATTTCAGTAGACGAAAGGCGTGCAAGCAGACCGCTGCGCAGGCTCACTGGGAGGCGAGCCCTTTGACCTCCATCTGCCACCCACCTCGCTCCCAACTTCTCAATTAATGGCGCGCGAGCCCCCATTTTAATGGCGTGGCTAGGTCTCAGTCAACTGAGATTTAAGAGAGAGAAGGGAAATCTGAAATGAAAATTTTACACGGATCTTGATGAAAGGTCTCACGGACATAGCATGGACTAAGACTTAGCAAGACTGATACATATATACTGACGATGGCAATGAATAATAATAATTGTCTTACATATTCAGGAAGATAATTCAAGATGCCACATGCGGCAACGCCCGAAAGACACAAGGGCAAAATAAGAAGGAAGACACAAACAACGATATGGGTCGCTGCTCTCTACTTCACCTCGATCTACTCTGCCATCTTCGTCATTTCGTCCATGGCACAGGAGCTGTCGCGGAGAGTGGCGATGATCTCTTTCATGTCCTCAATACGTTGCTCGAGCCATCCACGGATCCTCCGCTAGCCTTTCACGCTTGATGAAAAGCTTAGCATTCTCGTGCATAAGTTTCCTGACCAACCATCTTCTTTAACACGTTAGTTGTCTCTCGTGCTGCTTCGCCCTGTCGGCGATCTTCAGCCTCAGCAGGTCACGCTCGGTGAGAAGCCTCGTCTTTTCATACCTTAGTCCCCGGATGACACCGCTCACCTTATCCAATGAGGCATTGCTCTCCTCCTGCAGCTTTGCCCAGCCAGAGATGTCATCCATCAACTTATTGAGCATATAGTGCGCATGCGCCAGTGAGGAGCCTCGCCTTCCCGCGAGAGATCTTTCGAGGCCGCCACGGCTTGGCAAGACATCTATGCCGCTTCCGTGGCGCAGCCGGACCACTCTGCTGCTTCGACGGTGTGGCGGGACCTCAGTGCTTCTTCGGCGGTGCGATGTGACCTCTGTGCTGCTTCAGTGGCGCAATGGGACCTCTCGGCTGCAATCGTGAAGCGGGACACCTCTGCTGCTTCCGCTTCCATGCTCGCTGCATCGTGGTCATTCTCGACCAAGAACTCCTCCCACGGGCCATGGCAGACGCAAGGAATGATGAAGGCTTGTTTGTTTGTTGATTAGGAATTGAGGAGGAATGTGCAGTCATTTTCATGTAGGTAGTATTTATAACCTAGTAATAAGTTGTTAAGTGGGAAACTATTTAGGTTTTGATCGGTGTGAACAGGTTTGCAATTAAATATAGCATGGTAATTTGGAATACGACGGGAACATGCTCAAATTTATTGGGTTCTGGTTTTCGAAGTGTGACACGATTCCCGGATGGCATAACATGGGCACGCGTTCTCGGATGCGTGTGGCGTGGGCACCATAGGATGCACCGCAATCGGCAATGTCAGCACATGACTTGTTCCATCAACTGTGCGTGCTCGTTATTACCATCGTGCACGATTCTTTTAATTAGAATGTGTGCCCGTCTACCGCACACGTGTGTATATAACACGATTAATTCTGCACCATGCGTCTGTGTTGGTAGGTACGAGCTGGTATATGCATCCGCCGGCTTGTGGGCGACTATTCCCTCCTATGTTGAACTGCTATATGCAATAATTATGCATGTGATTGCTCGCCCTTGAGGCGGCCGCGACGCGCTCTGCTCTCACATCCATCTATGAGCTCTGCTCGCATCCCTCCGTGCACTCTGCTCGCCGTTGAGGTGCCGCGACGCACTTGGGCCGCGTCCCCGCACGTGCTCGGCTAGCGGTTGGGGCTGGTGCGTGATCGTGTTGGGGGGCCAATATGCAAGTGGTTGCTCTGCGTGCTTCGCCACGATGCAGTTACGTGTGGCACAGTGGAGTTACGCGCTGCAAAAAGTTCCATCCAGACGTGCCGAATTCCAGTCTGTCCGGCCTCCCCATTTATTTCTGTGGCCATTATAACCTTAGTCTCTTCAACCTTTCGATCCAGCCCCACAACACAAACAAGCACACCCACGATGACACATACGTAGAGGATATCTAGCACCGCTCCAATGGAGTTCAGCGTTCACCAAGTGGAGACCCACGTGAGGGAGATGGACCTCTTAGTGGTGTACACCAATAACCCGGCCGTGGTGGAGGACTCCATCAACACCATGGAGCAGTTGCTTGCTCAGGATGACAAGTACAAAGTGGTCGACATCGACCTCGAGTACACCGACGATCGTGCCGAGTACGGTCAGAAGGTTTCCGTCGCTCAGTTGTGCATGCGCCATCACGTCCTTGTCTACAATTACTCCTTGGCCAAAAGGCCTTGCGAGTATTTCGCCAGGTTTTCCAACAACCCCAACTACAAGTTCGCTACGGTGGACACCATCAACGATGTAAAAGCGCTCAAGGTTACGAGCTTGGCCCGCAAGAAGCTTGTCGACATCCGTGGCCACTACAGGGTCTGGGTAGCAAGAAGGAGAAGTACTCCCTTGTTGACCTCGCCTTGGCCATCATCGACCCCTACTAAAAAACATGATGGAGGATGTAAAGAAAAATACTGAAGCCTGGCACGGAGACTGGATGAAGCTCACCTCAAGTTCGCGGCCAAGAACATGTACACATGCTACGAGATGCACAGGCGGATCTTTGACATGAGGGAGTGCCTCCTTCCTGTAATCGACGAGGGATCGAGCCACAAGCAGAGCAGTGGTGGCAAGCATCACAAGAAGAAGTATATGATGATTATATGATCTTTTATCCTAATTAATCATGCATGTAATAGTTTACTTTGGTGTGTGCAAATGCCATGTGTGTAATAGCCACATATGTAATTGGATGTTTAATTTGGTTATGCAATCATGTCCTTATAAGTATATGTGTTGTTGTTCTGTAGATAGAGCAAATCACATCGCACATGGACCAAACTAGGGAACCCGTTGGTGATGATTTCATCAATCGCTGACAATTGCCCACAACACACACGGCTTATTAGCAGCAATCATCTGTGTTATTATCGGTCGTCGCACACATTTATGTTTATGGACCTATTTGCCGCATATCACACAAATATTGTTAAGTTGATTTGTTACTGTTGTCTTGGCTAATCGCAAACAGTTCATCCGAGTGAACTGTATGCCGTCTATATATTGCACACACCTTGATCTGGCAGACCATTTATGTTGTTCTTGTTCATCCCAAAAAGTTCATCCGAGTGAACTATATGCCGTCTATCACACACCCCTTGATCTGGCCGACCATTTCTGTTGTGTTGCCTAATAAAAAATAGTTCATCCGAGTGAACTATATGCCGTCTATCGCGCCACACCTTGGTATGGCCGACAGTTTCTATTTTTTGGCTCATCGCAAATAGTTCATATGGATCAACTGTATCCCACGTATCACACACGCAACTCTAATCTGAATTGTGCTTGATGTCTCCGCCATCGCACACAGTTCGTCTTCTGGGTGATGGTTTTATTACAACACCGTTTGCGATTAATGCATCGCACACAGTTTGGTCGAGGGGGTCTTTGATTCATGTGTCGCGTTAGCAGCATCCTGTAGTGGTGTGTAGTAGGAATTATGCTTGGTATGTAGGAAGAACTTGTATCAGGGTTAGTGTCGTGGACTTAACACGACAGATGCCCTAGCGAAAGGACTTAGGTGTGGAGCCATCGCAATTAGGTTATCTTGAAGGGGTTAATTGGGACAAAGGACACAAAGAGTTTATACTGGTTCGACCCCTCGAGACGAGGTAAAGGCTTACTCCAGTTTGTGGTTGTATTGCTTGAGTTTCGATTACCAGGGAGCGAATATGTTTGACCTAGTTCTCGACTTGTTGTTTTTCTTGTCCTAACCCACCGCCGGGTCACCCCTTTATATACACAGGTTAATGCCCGACGGCTTACAGAGTCTTAGCCGGCTCATACACAACTGAAGGAAATATGCCCTAGAGGCAATAATAAAGTTATTATTTTATTTCCTTATATCATGATAAATGTTTATTATTCATGCTAGAATTGTATTAACCGGAAACTTGATACATGTGTGAATACATAGCGAAAACAAAGTGTCCCTAGTATGCCTCTACTAGACTAGCTCGTTAATCAAAGATGGTTACGTTTCCTAACCATAGACATGTGTTGTCATTTGATGAACGGGATCACACCATTAGAGAATGATGTGATGGACAAGACCCATCCATTAGCTTAGCATTATGATCGTTGAGTTTTATTGCTATTGCTTTCTTCATGACTTATACATGTTCCTCTGACTATGAGATTATGCAACTCCCGAACACCGGAGGAACACCTTGTGTGCTATCAAATCTCACAATGTAACTAGGTGACTATAAAGATGCTCTACAGGTGTTTGTTGGGTTGGCATAGATCGAGATTAGGGTTTGTCACTCCAAGTATCAAAGAGGTATCTCTGGGCCCTCTCGGTAATGCACATCACTATAAGCCTTGCAAGCAATGTGATTAATGAGTTAGTTGCGGGATGATGCATTACGGAACGAGTAAAGAGACT